>NW_024609669.1:30000-299176 GCF_018296145.1 Oncorhynchus tshawytscha
TATGGGTATGAGAAGATCACACATTACAGGGAGTCTCTTAACCTTGGGCTTAGCAGATAACCTATCATGGTCAAGTTCAGGGGAGTAACATTTGTTGTGGTTGGCTTCAAGTAAAGTATTATTGCTGTTTATTTGCAGCTACTATGCAGTGTTGCGTTGCTACCCATTTTAATGAATTAACAATCCAATAGCAGAAGCTGTTCATTTCTTGTCCAATGATAGAAAAGTCCTTGATCTGAGCATCCAATAAAAATAGTCCTTACAAGGCTATCAACCACTCAGCTACTGAGGAATGTGGTCAGTGATCGCCTCTGGAGAGACTGACCAACAGTGACCATTATAGCAGGCAGAAAGGGAGCAACAGAGGCATCTCAAGTGAGAAACAATGATTTGGCGAACCCCAGTTGCTTAAACCAGCTCCACTTACTTCCTGATTGGTCGCCAACACCAATAGCACCCTGAAAATAGTCATGAAATGGCATATGAGTAACTTTCAAACATCAACAAGGACAATGGGATCCCCACATACAGACACAGCAGACAGTAGACATAAACAACATGTAAAAACCTCTTACTCACACCACTCCTTCTCTCCTCCTTGTTGACATTTTCACCTGAACCTCCACACACACCCATCACATCAACACTTCCACACTACTCTAGGCAGGTTGGCATTTATTGGGATGAATCTTTTCCTGGAGGCAGCTCTGCAGAGTGGTCCATAGCTGTCCTAACCACAAAGTCATAACATCTGATTTTAAACATAACCCTAACCTTAACCACACTGCTAAACTTAAGCATTTTGGTTTTCTTAACATTTTGGTTTTCATGCATGTTTTATGATATAGCTGGCCCATCTAGTGGAAACCACTCAGCTCTGCCTCCAGGACAAGATTCATCCCAATAAACAGCAACCCCCCCACCCCCCACCCCCCACCCTAACCACTGACGTCAGCGGTTGCCAGGACCGTGATAACACCAGATGGCCCGGTGGGCCTGGCTTTGTGCCACTTTCAGGTGTAGAGAGAAGTTTGGCCTCAGGGGGGTTGTGTGGCACTGTGCAGTGGAAATATCACATGTTCTTTCACAATGAACAATCTGAACATCTACACAACATGGTGTGACAAACATGGCAGGTCATTTGAAATTCACAGGATGTTATGACCGCTTTGTTATTATTTAAACTGCCTGCATAATGTCCTTCTGAGGAGTGTTTCAAGTCTACAGAATGCCTCTTTCAGGAGTGTTTCAGGTCTGTAGAATGCCTCTTTCAGGAGTGTTCAAGTCTACAGAATGCCTCTTTCAGGAGTGTTCAAGTCTACAGAATGCCTCTTTCAGGAGTGTTCAAGTCTACAGAATGCCTCTTTCAGGAGTGTTCAAGTCTACAGAATGCCTCTTTCAGGAGTGTTCAAGTCTACAGAATGCCTCTTTCAGGAGTGTTCAAGTCTACAGAATGCCTCTTTCAGGAGTGTTCAAGTCTACAGAATGCCTCTTTCAGGAGTGTTTCAGGTCTGTAGAATGCCTCTTTCAGGAGTGTTCAAGTCTACAGAATGCCTCTTTCAGGAGTGTTTCAGGTCTACAGAATGCCTCTTTCAGGAGTGTTTCAGGTCTGTAGAATGCCTCTTTCAGGAGTGTTTCAGGTCTGTAGAATACCTCTGAGGAGTGTTCAAGTCTACAGAATGCCTCTTTCAGGAGTGTTCAAGTCTACAGAATGCCTCTTTCAGGTGTGTTCAAGTCTACAGAATGCCTCTTTCAGGAGTGTTCAAGTCTACAGAATGCCTCTTTCAGGAGTGTTCAAGTCTACAGAATGCCTCTTTCAGGAGTGTTTCAGGTCTGTAGAATGCCTCTTTCAGGAGTGTTTCAAGTCTACAGAATGCCTCTTTCAGGAGTGTTTCAGGTCTGTAGAATGCCTCTTTCAGGAGTGTTTCAGGTCTGTAGAATGCCTCTTTCAGGAGTGTTTCAAGTCTACAGAATGCCTCTTTCAGGAGTGTTTCAGGTCTGTAGAATGCCTCTTTCAGGAGTGTTTCAGGTCTGTAGAATGCCTCTTTCAGGAGTGTTTCAGGTCTGTAGAATGCCTCTTTGAGGAGTGTTTCAGGTCTACAGAATGCCTCTTTCAGGAGTGTTTCAGGTCTGTAGAATGCCTCTTTGAGAAGTCTGTCAGGTCTGTAGAATGCCTCTTTGAGGAGTGTTTCAGGTCTGTAGAATGCCTCTTTGAGAAGTCTGTCAGGTCTGTAGAATGCCTCTTTGAGGAGTGTTTCAGGTCTGTAGAATGCCTCTTTGAGAAGTCTGTCAGGTCTGTAGAATGCCTCTTTGAGGAAGTCTGTCAGGTCTGTAGAATGCCTCTTTGAGAAGTCTGTCAGGTCTGTAGAATGCCTCTTTGAGGAGTGTTTCAGGTCTGTAGAATGCCTCTTTGAGGAGTGTTTCAGGTCTGTAGAATGCCTCTTTGAGGAGTGTTTCAGGTCTGTAGAATGCCTCTTTGAGAAGTCTGTCAGGTCTGTGGAATGCCTCTTTGAGGAGTGTTCAGGTCTGTAAAATGCCCCTTTGAGGAGTATTTCAGGTCTGTAGAATGCCTCTTTGAGGAGTGTTTCAGGTCTATAGAATGCCTCTTTGAGGAGTGTTTCAGGTCTGTAGAATGCCTCTTTGAGGAGTGTTTCAGGTCTACAGAATGTCTCTTTGAGGAGTGTTTCAGGTCTGTGGAATGTCTCTTTGAGGAGTGTTTCAGGTCTATAGAATGTCTCTTTGAGGAGTGTTTCAGGTCTATAGAATTTCCCTTTGAGGAGTGTTTCAGGTTAAAACAAATATGACTACGTGTCCTCACTATACACTTAATGCTATTTGCTGCTGGTGCGGCTCTAACCGGTATTTCAGCAGGCCCAGTGAATGGAAACAGCCTGATGTGTCCAACACACTGTAGCTGTCATTGGATTCTCTTTTTACTCCCCAGAGTCATGATACCCTCAGCAGGCAAAGACTGGGCCAATGTAAGTGTTGACAGGTGTGTGTGTGTGTGTGTGTGTGTGTGTGTGTGTGTGTGTGTGTGTGTGTGTGTGTGTGTGTGTGTGTGTGTGTGTGTGTGTGTGTGTGTGTGTGTGTGTGTGTGTGTGCGTGTGTGTGTGTGTGTGTGGGGGGTTGTGTTTCAGACTTGTCAGACCTCTTTCCTATATCCAATATCAAAATGTTCCAGTGTAAGTGAAAGCCTCTGTAAATAGCTTCATCCCCCCCTCTCTGTAGCTCTGGCACAAGCAAACAAACACACACACACTCAGCTCCTATGCTGTGTGCTGGGTCATCCCATCAACTCAGTGATATTGACACATGCCAAGATGTCTGCCTTCCATTAGAGCCCTCTTTTAGCATCTTCTTTTAATCCTCCACTGAAACCACACTAGCCTCTATCCACACTAGCCTCTATCCACACTAGCCTCTATCCACACTAGCCTCTATCCACACTAGCTTCTATCCACACTAGCCTCTATCCACACTAGCCTCTATCCACACTAGCCTCTATCCACACTAGCCTCTATCCACCCCTCTTCATCTCTCACCCTGGCATGGAGGAGCCCAGTGGGTCAAGTCCCAGAATGTTGTTTTTACAAGGCCTAACTACAGATATTTGTTGCTGCTGTGTTCCCTAGGTACCTGAACCCCAGCGGATAAAACTGGCTGAAATTATGTAATTAGAACCAGATTCCAACCAGTTCTGGTTGGCAACTTGTTGTTATTGACTGGTTGTGTAATCTGATTATAATGAAGTCATCACAGCCAGCTCCGACCTCTGGGACCTGACCTCTGTGTTCTACTGTATAGCGACCAGAAAACAGTTGGTGAATCTGAGTTAGCTTGTATCTCTTTGCAACGCTACTTACTGCAGGGCGAATGCAACTGAAAGGTGAGCGGCAACTTGATCAGACTCGAAGATGACAGCTGAGGACACCATCAGCACACGGCGACGTTGAGCGGTTCCCAATCAGTCAAAATGTCAGTCCACAACTATCAGCAGCACATGGAAGGTACACACACACACACACACACACACACACACACACACACACACGCACACACCCACACACACACACACGCACGTGCACACGCACGCGCACACGCACACGCACACGCACACGCACACGCACACACACACACACAGCACACACACACTGGAGGTCACCATGAAGAAGACACTACACATTGTAAAACAAAAGGAGGACCAAGGCACTCTTCATATAATTAATTAAAATGCCTTTATTTGTTTATTGGAAACTAAGTTTAAACACTCTGACGTGTTTCGGCTGCATGGCCTTCATCAGGGAGTACTCTTTTGAACAGCTTTTTCCAATCAACCCTGATTTGAAGAGGGAGTGGTTACAGAATTCATTGAACAACACCTAGTAAGTTATACTATAGACATTAAAAAGGGAAATATTGTAGATAAGTTATAAAAAATGCAAATCAAGGCTAGAAGCATCACAACCCCTAGAAAGGTAGTTCTAACCTTGAATAGGATTGAATAGGATTGGGCAAAGTGGTCAGAATAGGAGAGCTGTCTATTTTATAGTACACTAGAACACAGCAAACCTGGACCACAACAGTCTAAACATAGCTGTGGGAAATAGAGCAATATGTCCATTACACAGAGTATCTTGTATGAGTTGTGACCTGGTTATCAGCAGGGCCATCAAGTGGCTCCCTTACAGAAGTGTTGTCTTTCAACTGTCGAGAGAGGAAAGTCGAGAGAGGAAAGACGAGAGAGGAAAGACGAGAGAGGAAAGACGAGAGAGGAAACGAGAGAGGAAAGACGAGAGAGGAAAGTCGAGAGAGGAAAGTCGAGAGAGGAAAGTCGAGAGAGGAAAGACGAGAGAGGAAAGACGAGAGAGGAAAGTCGAGAGAGGAAAGTCGAGAGAGGAAAGTCGAGAGAGGAAAGACGAGAGAGGAAAGACGAGAGAGGAAAGACGAGAGAGGAAAGTCGAGAGAGGAAAGACGAGAGAGGAAAGACGAGAGAGGAAAGACGAGAGAGGAAAGTCGAGAGAGGAAAGTCGAGAGAGGAAAGACGAGAGAGGAAAGTCGAGAGAGGAAAGTCAGAGAGGAAAGTCGAGAGAGGAAAGTCGAGAGAGGAAAGTCGAGAGAGGAAAGACGAGAGAGGAAAGACGAGAGAGGAAAGACGAGAGAGGAAAGACGAGAGAGGAAAGTCGAGAGAGGAAAGTCGAGAGAGGAAAGACGAGAGAGGAAAGTCGAGAGAGGAAAGACGAGAGAGGAAAGACGAGAGAGGAAAGACGAGAGAGAAAAGTCGAGAGAGGAAAGACGAGAGAGGAAAGTCGAGAGGGGAAAGACGAGAGAGGAAAGTCGAGAGAGGAAATTGCTGCCTGCAGGTCTGGTGATACGGAGGTAGGTTGGCCTTCTGTAAAAATATCTGTTGGGATCACCATTTGTTCATCATTCCACGACTAAGATTCAATGTATCATTCTGAAAGGTTGAAGGTTCAATTCCCACAAGGATCACATACCAAACATGCATGAACTCCCTGTACGGGGTGTCGTGTCCATTCAGGAAGTATTCATACCCCTTGACTTATTCTAAAATGTTTTGTGTTACAGCCTGAATTCAAAATGGATTAAATGTATTTTCTCTCTCACCCATCTACACACAATACCCCATAATGACAAAGTGAAAACATGTTCTTCGGAATTGTTGCTAATTTATTGAAAATTAAAAACATAAATATTTAATTTACAGAAGTATTCACACCCCTGAGTCAATACTTTGTATAAGCACCTTTGGCAGCGATTACAGCTGTGAGTCTTTCTGGGTAAGTTTCTAAGAGATTTCCACACCTGGATTGTGCAACATTTGCCCATTATTCTTTTCAGAATTCTTCAGGCCCTGTCAACTTGGTTGTTGATCATTGCTTGACAACCATTTTCAGGTCTTAGATTTTCAAGTACATTTAAGTCAAAACTGTAACTTGGCCACTCAGGAACATTCACTGTCTTCTTGGTAAGAAACTCCAGTGTATGGCCTTGTGTTTTAGGTTATTGTCCTTGCTGAAAGGTGAATTCATCTCCCAGTGTCTGGTGGAAAACAAACTGAACCATGTTTTCCTCTAGGATTTTGCCTGTGCTGATCTCCATTCCGTTTATTTTTATCCTGAAAAACTCCACAGTCCTTAAAGTTTACAAACATACACATAACATGATGCAGCCACCACTATGCTTAAAAATATGGAGAGTGGTACTCCGTAATGTGCTGTATTGGATTTGCCCCAAACGTAACACATTGTATTCAGGACAAAAAGTTTTAAAAAAGAAGCTTTGCAGCAAGTGATTTGATGCAAACAGATGCATTTGATTCTGTTCAGGCTTCCTTCTTTTCACTCTGTCAATTAGGTTAGTATTGCAAAGTAATTACAATGTTGTTGATCCATCCTCAGTCTTCTCCAATCACAGCCATGTAAATGTTTTAATGTCACCATTGGCCATATTGTTGAAATCCCTGAGCGGTTTCCTTCCTTTCCAGCAACTGAGTTAGGAAGGATGCCTGTATCTTTGTATTGACGGGGTGTATTGATACACTAACCAAAGTGTAATTAATCATTTCACCATGCTCAAAGGGATATTAAATGTCTGCTTTTTCATTTATAAAAACATAGGTCCACTTTGATATTATGGGGTATTGTATGTAGGCCAGAGACGACAAAAGTATACATTTAATCCATTTTAAATTCAGCCTGTAACACAACAAAATGTTGAAAAAGTTGAATGGTGTGAATACTTCCTGAAGACACTGTCAGTAAGTGAAATTTTAGCCCAGATTTCATATCTGTCACATGTTATTTATATCCTCTGACCAAGTGTATTTGGTCTGATTTAAGATTTTAACTGGAACGCAAGATCAGACATTCTAATTTGGTGGTTGGGTGACATGGGTAAGATCTCTGAAGAGGGATCCTTATCACTGATGCTGTTGAATCACTTTCCTTTTCCACTTCTCCCTGATGCCTCATCTGGGTCAGTATCAGTCAATATGAGAACAGAGTCCAGGTGCAGACAAAATACAACATTCACATGGGAGGGAAACAGGCACAGCTCTCCTTTATTTGGAGTAGCTAAAAATCATTGACATCTGTCGTCATTCACAGAGATCAAAAGCTCTGCTGCTATCAGAATAGAAAAAGCTCAAGTCTGAAAGTTAAAGGGATGGATTCAATGCGGACCAAACAAGATCCACATTATAGCAGGATTGAAGATTAAAGGTAATTTCTGATTGAGCCGACATATGTAGTGTTACCGTAAATGCAGTCTCTGCGAATGAGGGAACATTGCCTTTAAATTTCAATCATGCTATAGCGCGGATCGTCTGCAGTCCGGATTGAATCTAGGCCTAAATCAACAGCAGCACGAGGCCACACATGAAGACAGAAACAAGGTACAACAGCACTGTTGGACTGATTCTTGCTTTGACCAGTTCCGTGTCAGTCAGTCCCTCGGGCCGTCTTCAATACACCTGCTGCAGAAAGGATGATCCATCTGTAATCCATGGAGCGTTGCCCCTGTGTCACAGCTTTACTCCGGCCCAGCAAATCTGAATCAGACAGCCCAGAGGTCATGACACCAATAAACCTGGTTCATAAGCAATGGTTTATTATGTAAAAAGCCAAATACTTCGCACTTTGCAGAGTGCAAAACTGTGAAAAACAGGTTGAAATGACCTCACAACCCAACATCTGCCCGCTGGGTTAGTACTGAAGATGTTCAACCATCTGCCTGCTGGGTTAGTACTGAAGATGTTCAACCATCTGCCCGCTGGGTTAGTACTGAAGATGTTCAACCATCTGCCCGCTGGGTTAGTACTGGGAAGATGTTCAACCATCTGCCCGCTGGGTTAGTACTGAAGATGTTCAACCATCTGCCCGCTGGGTTAGTACTGCCCGCTGGGTTAGTCCTGAAGAAGATGTTCAACCATCTGCCCGCTGGGTTAGTACTGAAGATGTTCAACCATCTGCCCGCTGGGTTAGTACTGAAGATGTTCAACCATCTGCCCGCTGGGTTAGTCCTGAAGATGTTCAACCATCTGCCCGCTGGGTTAGTACTGAAGATGTTCAACCATCTGCCCGCTGGGTTTGTCCTGAAGATGCTCAACCATCTGCCTGCTGGGTTAGTACTGAAGATGTTCAACCATCTGCCCGCTGGGTTAGTACTGAAGATGTTCAACCATCTGCCCGCTGGGTTAGTCCTGAAGATGTTCAACCATCTGCCCGCTGGGTTAGTCCTGAAGATGGTCAACCATCTGCCCGCTGGGTTAGTACTGAAGATGTTCAACCATCTGCCCGCTGGGTTAGTCCTGAAGATGTTCAACCATCTGCCCACTGGGTTAGTACTGAAGATGTTCAACCATCTGCCCGCTGGGTTTGTCCTGAAGATGCTCAACCATCTGCCTGCTGGGTTAGTACTGAAGATGTTCAACCATCTGCCCGCTGGGTTAGTACTGAAGATGTTCAACCATCTGCCCGCTGGGTTAGTCCTGAAGATGTTCAACCATCTGCCCGCTGGGTTAGTCCTGAAGATGTTCAACCATCAACGTTTCATGTCCTTCATACACACATATTTATTAGTGTCTGTGCACAGCAGTATTAGTTTATCAGACACCTTTATTAGTGTCTGTATCAGCAGTATTAGTTTATCAGACACCTTTATTTGGGGCAGCAGGTAGCCTAGTGGTTAGAGCATTGGACTAGTAACCAGAAGGTTGCAAGATCAAATCCCTGAGCTGACAAGGTAAAAATATGTTGTTCTGCCCCTGAACAAGGCAGTTAACCCACTATTCCTAGTCCATCATTCAAAATAAGAATTTGTTCTTAACTGACTTGCCTAGTTAAATAAAGGTAAATACAATATGGATCAGACACCTTTATAAGTGTCTGTATCAGCAGCATTAGTTTATCAGACACCTTTATTAGTGTCTGTATCAGCAGTATTAGTTTATCAGACACCTCTATTAGTGTCTGTATCAGCAGTATTAGTGTATCAGACAACTTTATTAGTGTCTGTATCACCAGTATTAGTTTATTAGTATCTGTATCACCAGTATTCGTTTATCAGACACCTTTATTAGTGTCTGTATCACCAGTATTAGTTTATCAGACACCTTTATTAGTATCTGTATCACCAGTATTAGTTTATCAGACACCTTTATTAGTATCTGTATCACCAGTATTAGTTTATCAGACACCTTTATTAGTATCTGTATCACCAGTATTAGTTTATCAGACACCTTTATTAGTATCTGTATTAGCAGTATTAGTTTATTAGACACCTTTATTAGTATCTGTATCAGCAGTATTAGTGTACCAGACACCTGCATTAGTACCTGTATCAGCAGAATCAGTGTATCAGACACCTGAATTAGTACCTGTATATTATATTGGGATATGTACAGTGCATTTGGAAACTATTCAGACCCCTTCCCTTTTTCCACATGTTGTTACATTACAGTCTTATTCTAACCTTGATGTCATCCTTTGGTTATGGACCAATGCAGTCCTGTGCTCAGAAACTATGGCACAAATAAATACTTGTACATTTCATGGAGCAAACTGTATGTTTTGGAAGGGGCAACCCGAGCTTGGTGACCCGATATCTCAACTCACACACACACACATTGATCTTCGTTAGAGCTGGTGTCTGGTGAGCATGGTCTAGAACAGGGAATTCTCTGACCTTTACAGTCCTGGTAAAGAGTTCAGGATTCCCCCTCTTGAATGACACATTTAATTCAATCTAAATATGTCGAGACAAGAAATTGTCCAGATATCTGTCTCTTCCTGCGTAATAAATGTGTCTGTGATTTCAACACTGTGTATAAATATGTCCAAACGAAATGAGCCAGATGTATTCACAACTTTTACATAGAAGTAAAAGTGGAGCAGGAAAGAAACATGATTTACTGAGATGCTTCTATGGCATTTTGGGTCACAGCATTTTTTTTTTTCAAGACGACCCTGGCGGGTCACGTCATAACGGTTCCAGAGGGGCCAAATCTGGCCCATAGGCCGCCAGTTAAAGAACCTTGTTCTATGGAAAATCAGGTGTCGCCTTTTCCTGATTGAATTTGAGTTTGTCTTTGTATGTAGTTACAATGTAGTTACATTTCACTTGACAAAGACAAGACATGAAAGAGAGTGTCTATATAAACTCAGCAATGGTTCAGATGGGAACAGTGTCTATATAAACTCAGCAATGGTTCATTAAACAAGCATGGGAAACAGTGTCTATATAAACTCAGCAATGGTTCATTAAACAAGCATGGTGAAACTCAGCAATGGTTCATTAAACAAGCATGGGAAACAGTGTCTATATAAACTCAGCAATGGTTCATTAAACAAGCATGGGAAACAGTGTCTATATAAACTCAGCAATGGTTCATTAAACAAGCATGGGAAACAGTGTCTATATAAACTCAGCAAAAAAAGAAACGTCCCTTTTTCAGGACCCTGTCTTTCAAAGATAAAAATCCAAATAACAAACTCAAATTCAATCAGGAAAAGGCAACACCTGATTTGCTTAATGAATATGCACCTGTGGAACGGTCATTACGACACTAACAGCTTACAGATGGTAGGCAATTAAGGTCACAGTTATGAACACTTAGGACACTAAAGAGGCCTTTCTACTGACTCTGAAAAACACCAAAAGAAAGATGCCCAGGGTCCCTGCTCATCTGCGTGAACATGGCTTAGGCATTTGTCTCACCAAGGGTGATGGTCAGATTCGCATTTATCGTAGAAGGAATGAACCTTACACCGAGGACTGTACTCTGGAGCGGGTTTGATTTGGAGTTGGAGGGTCTGTCATGGTCTGGGGCGGTGTGTCACAGCATCATCGGACTGAGCTTGTTGTCATTGCAACGCTGTGCGTTACAGGGAAGACATCCTCCTCCCTCATGTGGAAGCCTTCCTGCAGGCTCATCCTGACATGACCCTCCAGCATGACAATACCACAAGCCATACTGCTTGTTCTGTGCATGATTTCCTGCAAGACAAGAATGTCAGTGTTCTGCCATGGCCAGCGACGAGCCCAGATCTCAATCCCATTGAGCACGTCTCGGACCTGTGTGATCAGAGAGTGAGGGCTAGGGCCAAACCCCCAGAAATGTCCAGGAACTTGCAGGTGCCTTGGTGGAAGAGAGGGGTAACATCTCACTGAAAGAACGGGCAAATATGCAGTCCATGCAGTCCATGAAGAGGAGATGCACTGCAGTACTTAATGCAGCTGGTGGCCACACCAGACACTGGCTGTTACTTTTGATTTTAACCCCCTCTTTGTTCAGGGACACATTATTCCATTTATGTTAGTCACATGTCTGTGGAACTTGTTCAGTTTATGTCTCAGTTGTTGAATCTTATGTTCATACAAATATTTACACGTTTGCTGATTTTGCTGAAAATAAACGCAGTTGCTCAGTTTAGATACAGTGGGGCAAAAAAGTATTTAGTCAGCCACCAATTGTGCAAGTTCTCCCACTCAAAAAGATGAGAGGCCTGTAATTTTCATCATACGTACACTTCAACTATGACAGACAAAATGAGAAAAAAAATCCAGAAAATCACATTGTAGGATTTTTTTATGAATTTATTTGCAAATTATGGTGGAAAATAAGTATTTGGTCAATAACAAAAGTTTATCTCAATACTTTGTTATATTTATATACCCTTTGTTGGCAATGACAGAGGTCAAACGTTTTCCATTTTTTTCATACTACATACTCTGTAGTATGTGTCCCGAAGGTTCGAATCTTAACCTTAGATTTGCACACATATAAGCTCAAGTTGTCTAGTGACATTGATGCATGCATTCGGCCAGGGTTTCCCTAACTCGGTCCTGGGGCCGCCCCCTGGGTGCACATTTCGTTTTTGCATTAAGCGATGAGATCAGCAACTTAAAAATGTGCATGTCAAGTTGGATTCTTCCCGTGCCACATTTGGGATCTTGGGCAGGATCATTAACAGAGTGACTGAAGGGAAAAACAACTCTGTTAGAAAACAGCCTATGTGGCATCAGTATGTGTATGATCTATGGGCAGGATCATTAAAAGTGACTGAAGGAAAAACAACTTCTCTGTTAGAAAACAGCCTATGTGGCATCAGGGTATGATCTATGGGCAGGGATCATTCGTCTGGGCAACATTTACTATGTGTATGATCTACTTCTCTGTTGGGCAGGGATCATTAACAGAGTGACTGAAGGAAAAACAACTTCTCTGTTAGAAAACAGCCTATGTGGCATCAGTATGTGTATGATCTATGGGCAGGGATCATTAACAGAGTGACTGAAGGGAAAACAACTTCTCTATTAGAAAACAGCCTATGTGGCATCAGTATGTGTATGATCTATGGGCAGGGATCATTAACAGAGTGACTGAAGGGAAAAACAACTTCTCTGTTAGAAAACAGCCTATGTGGCATCAGTATGTGTATGCAGGGATCATTAACAGAGTGACTGAAGGAAAAACAACTTCTCTGTTAGAAAACAGCCTATGTGGCATCAGTATGTGCCAGAAACTTTTACTCTGTCAAAATTGAGTACAAAGTGTAAATAGGATTATTTTGGTTATAAAGTCAGTATTGTCCAAAAATGGAGATTAGTGAGATGTAAGGAATCTAGTGTACGTCACAGTTGAGATGTAAGGAATCTAGTGTACGTCACAGTTGAGATGTAAGGAATCTAGTGTACGTCACAGTTGAGATGTAAGGAATCTAGTGTACGTCACAGTTGAGATGTAAGGAATCTAGTGTACGTCACAGGTGTCCTTGAGTTGAGGGTTTATTTTCATTTCCATCAGGCCCACAGCTGGCAGCACTGAAGTCATCATCAATTCAGACCGCAGCCCCCCATGACCCGATCATAATGCCTTTGGGTGCAGAACTCTTCCCACGTGTCGAACACACACACAAGAGCATGCAGGACCCAAATCTCATTCTCAGGCACATTTCCTAACGTGGAGGTTTGAAACGGAGGCTAAATCAAGTCAGTTCAGCTCCTCTATAAAGTCTGTGGGCAATTGGCAGCCGTGTTGATACCACCCCCATCATGTTGTGTTGAGAGGTGAAGAGGTTAGTCATTGACACAGGAAGTCTGCCAGTCACACACACACACACACACACACACACACACACACACACACACACACACACACAACACACACACACACACACACACACACACACACACAATGATGTCACACACACACACACACACACACACACACACACACACACACACACACACACCACACACAGCACATAGTTTCTCAAATCATCAAATAGTAATATTTTTCAACGATGGGAAGTAGTAAGCTAAACTTGGCAATGATGTCACAAATTAATTTACAACATGTTTGTGTGGCTAGAGGCAGGGTAGCCACACTGCTAAATAAGGTGATTTCTAGATTTAGAACCTATATTTATAGAACTCCCTTTCTTCTAATATAATTTCATATTATAGTAATATTTTTGTAGGGACTTCAGAGGGAGACACAGTACAGGCCAGGCTTTCCTTTTCGAGACCAGTGACCGGGAGAAAAGGTCTTTAAACACTCCCTGTTCTGTAGGGATCAAGTCAGAGGGAGACACAGTAGTGGTATGACCCAGGAGTAAGAAGACAACTATTTCTTAGGAGAGTTCTCTACGTCAGCTTTTCTCTTTCACAGTGAAAGAGAAGAGAGTAGAAGGCTGTGTGTCAGGGTTGTCCTTTTCAGGTTATTGAGATGTAATTTTTTCAATCATTGAATTTTAATTTCAGTTTACTTCCTGAAGCCTGCCTTCCATTCGAATTGACCCCAATCCTGCTGTGTGTGCAATCTGGCCTCATTCTCCTGCTATGACTTCCATCTGATTCATAGAGGGCTACAGCCTCTGTCAGCATGCACAGCACAGAGCCAGGGGCCTTGTTCCAAACTATGCCTGAGGGACAAACTGAAATACCACATAGTCAATGTTTTACGGTGACATCAAAGGTCATGAAGAGGCTGTGGGTTGTTTGTCTTCTAGGCAAACAGAGTGTTAGTGTTCCTACTCCTGAACACAGAGGGTGGAAACTGAATCCCTCTAACATGACGATTAACACCCACTCACAACTAACAAAGTGCTCAGAGAGATATAAGCACTGGAATTGACCCAGGGCCTTACTCACACACACTGCTGTGGCACGATCACATGTCAATATCAATGAGTTGATGGGGTGACCCAGCACACAGGACCTAGGACCTGGGACCTCCCCTCATGGTCGTGACAATCCTGATGCTGGATATTTTGGGAAACTAGTATAAGTCTAGTAACACATGGCAGGAAGTCTAGCAATGTGAGGTTCTTGATCCATGTGGGCAATGTGAGGTTCTTGATCCATGTGAGGGCAATGTGAGGTTCTTGATCCATGTGAGGGCAATGTGAGGTTCTTGATCCATGTGAGGGCAATGTGAGGTTCTTGATCCATGTGAGGGCAATGTGAGGTTCTTGATCCATGTGAGGGCAATGTGAGGTTCTTGATCCATGTGAGGGCAATGTGAGGTTCTTGATCCATGTGAGGGCAATGTGAGGTTCTTGATCCATGTGAGGGCAATGTGAGGTTCTAGATCCATGTGAGGGCAATGTGAGGTTCTTGATCCATGTGAGGGCAATGTGAGGTTCTTGATCCATGTGAGGGCAATGTGAGGTTCTTGATCCATGTGAGGGCAATGTGAGGTTCTTGATCCATGTGAGGGCAATGTGAGGTTCTTGATCCATGTGAGGGCAATGTGAGGTTCTTGATCCATGTGAGGGCAATGTGAGGTTCTTGATCCATGTGAGGGCAATGTGAGGTTCTTGATCCATGTGAGGGCAATGTGAGGTTCTTGATCCATGTGAGGGCAATGTGAGGTTCTTGATCCATGTGAGGGCAATGTGAGGTTCTTGATCCATGTGAGGGCAATGTGAGGTTCTTGATCCATGTGAGGGCAATGTGAGGTTCTTGATCCATGTGAGGGCAATGTGAGGTTCTTGATCCATGTGAGGGCAATGTGAGGTTCTTGATCCATGTGAGGGCAATGTGAGGTTCTTGATCCATGTGAGGGCAATGTGAGGTTCTTGATCCATGTGAGGGCAATGTGAGGTTCTTGATCCATGTGAGGGCAATGTGAGGTTCTTGATCCATGTGAACAATGTGAGGTTCTTGATCCATGTGAGGGCAATGTGAGGTTCTTGATCCATGTGAGGGCAATGTGAGGTTCTTGATCCATGTGAGGGCAATGTGAGGTTCTTGATCCATGTGAGGGCGATGTGAGGTTCTTGATCCATGTGAGGGCAATGTGAGGTTCTTGATCCATGTGAGGGTGATGTGAGGTTCTTGATCCATGTGAGGGCAATGTGAGGTTCTTGATCCATGTGAGGGCAATGTGAGGTTCTTGATCCATGTGAGGGCGATGTGAGGTTCTTGATCCATGTGAGGGCAATGTGAGGTTCTTGATCCATGTGAGGGTGATGAGGTTCTTGATCCATGTGAGGGCAATGTGAGGTTCTTGATCCATGTGAGGGCAATGTGAGGTTCTTGATCCATGTGAGGGCAATGTGAGGTTCTTGATCCATGTGAGGGCAATGTGAGGTTCTTGATCCATGTGAGGGCAATGTGAGGTTCTTGATCCATGTGAGGGCAATGTGAGGTTCTTGATCCATGTGAGGGCAATGTGAGGTTCTTGATCCATGTGAGGGCAATGTGAGGTTCTTGATCCATGTGAGGGCAATGTGAGGTTCTTGATCCATGTGAGGGCAATGTGAGGTTCTTGATCCATGTGAGGGCAATGTGAGGTTCTTGATCCATGTGAGGGCAATGTGAGGTTCTTGATCCATGTGAGGGCAATGTGAGGTTCTTGATCCATGTGAGGGCAATGTGAGGTTCTTGATCCATGTGAGGGCAATGTGAGGTTCTTGATCCATGTGAGGGCAATGTGAGGTTCTTGATCCATGTGAGGGCAATGTGAGGTTCTTGATCCATGTGAGGGCAATGTGAGGTTCTTGATCCATGTGAGGGCAATGTGAGGTTCTTGATCCATGTGAGGTTCTTGATGAGGGCAATGTGAGGTTCTTGATCCATGTGAGGGCAATGTGAGGTTCTTGATCCATGTGAGGGCAATGTGAGGTTCTTGATCCATGTGAGGGCAATGTAAAGGTTCTTGATCCATGTGAGGGCAATGAGGTTCTTGATCCATGTGAGGGCAATGTGAGGTTCTTGATCCATGTGAGGGCAATGTTTTATTGATCCATGTGAGGGCAAGGGCTGTACTTGATTCCATGTGAGGGCAATGTGAGGTTCTTGATCCCTGGCTTGTCCTGCAATGTGAGGTTCTTGATCCATGTGAGGGCAATGTCAGGTTCTTGATCCATGTGAGGGCAATTTGAGGTTCTTGATCCATGTGAGGGCCATGGAGGTTCTTGATCCACTGTCATTTCCATGTGAGGGCAATGTGAGGTTCTGATCCATGAATGAATAATTTGGATGTCTTCTTGATCCATGTGAGGGCAATGTGAGGTTCTTTCCATGTGAGGGCAATGTGACCATCCAGTAGCCTGAGGTTCTTGATCCATGGAGGGCAATGTGGACTCTGAGGGCAATGTGAGGTTCTTGATCCATGTGAGGGCAATGTGAGGTTCTTGATCCATGTGAGGGCAATGTGAGGTTCTTGATCCATGTGAGGGCAATGTGAGGTTCTTGATCCATGTGAGGGCAATGTGAGGTTCTTGATCCATGTGAGGGCAATGAGGTTCTTGATCCATGTGAGGGCAATGTGAGGTTCTTGATCCATGTGAGGGCAATGTGAGGTTCTTGATCCATGTGAGGGCAATGTGAGGTTCTTGATCCATGTGAGGGGCAATGTGAGGTTCTTGATCCATGTGAGGGCAATGTGAGGTTCTTGATCCATGTGAGGGCAATGTGAGGTTCTTGATCCATGTGAGGGTAATGTGAGGTTCTTGATCCATGTGAGGTTAATGTGGAGGTTCTTGATCCATGTGAGGGCAATGTGAGGTTCTTGATGATGAGGGCAATGTGAGGTTCTTGATCCATGTGAGGGCAATGTGAGGTTCTTGATCCATGTGAGGGTAATGTGAGGTTCTTGATCCATGTGAGGGCAATGTGAGGTTCTTGACATCCATGTGAGGGCAATGTGAGGTTCTTGATCCATGTGAGGGCAATGTGAGGTTCTTGATCCATGTGAGGGCAATGTGAGGTTCTTGATCCATGTGAGGGCAATGTGAGGTTCTTGATCCATGTGAGGGTAATGTGAGGTTCTTGATCCATGTGAGGGTAATGTGAGGTTCTTGATCCATGTGAGGGCAATGTGAGGTTCTTGATCCATGTGAGGGTAATGTGAGGTTCTTGATCCATGTGAGGGCAATGTGAGGTTCTTGATCCATGTGAGGGCAATGTGAGGTTCTTGATCCATGTGAGGGCAATGTGAGGTTCTTGATCCATGTGAGGGCAATGTGAGGTTCTTGATCCATGTGAGGGCAATGTGAGGTTTTGATCCATGTGAGGGCAATGTGAGGTTCTTGATCCATGTGAGGGCAATGTGAGGTTCTTGATCCATGTGAGGGCAATGTGCAGGTTCTTGATCCATGTGAGGGCAATGTGGTTCTGATCCATGTGAGGGCAATGTGAGGTTCTAGATCCATGTGAGGGTGCTGTGAGGTTCTAGATGAGGTTGTGCATCCATGTGAGGGCAATGTGAGGTTCTAGATCCATGTGAGGGCAATGTGAGGTTCTAGATCCATGTGAGGGCAATTGAGGTTCTAGATCCATGTGAGGGCAATGTGAGGTTCTAGATCCATGTGAGGGCAATGTGAGGTTCTAGATCCATGTGAGGGCAATGTGAGGTTCTAGATCCATGTGAGGGCAATGTGAGGTTCTAGATCCATGTGAGGGCAATGTGAGGTTCTAGATCCATGTGAGGGCAATGTGAGGTTCTAGATCCATGTGAGGGCAATGTGAGGTTCTAGATCCATGTGAGGGCAATGTGAGGTTCTAGATCCATGTGAGGGCAATGTGAGGTTCTTGATCCATGTGAGGGCAATGTGAGGTTCTAGATCCATGTGAGGGCAATGTGAGGTTCTAGATCCATGTGAGGGCAATGTGAGGTTCTAGATCCATGTGAGGGCAATGTGAGGTTCTAGATCCATGTGAGGGCAATGTGAGGTTCTAGATCCATGTGAGGGCAATGTGAGGTTCTAGATCCATGTGAGGGCAATGTGAGGTTCTAGATCCATGTGAGGGCAATGTGAGGTTCTTGATCCATGTGAGGGCAATGTTGTTCTGATCCATGTGAGGGCAATGTGAGGTTCTAGATCCATGTGAGGGCAATGTGAGGTTCTAGATCCATGTGAGGGCAATGTGAGGTTCTTGATCCATGTGAGGGCAATGTGAGGTTCTTGATCCATGTGAGGGCAATGTGAGGTTCTTGATCCATGTGAGGGCTGTGAGGTTCTAGATCCATGTGAGGGCAATGTGAGGTTCTAGATCCATGTGAGGGCAATGTGAGGTTCTAGATCCATGTGAGGGCAATGTGAGGTTCTTGATCCATGTGAGGGCAATGTGAGGTTCTTGATCCATGTGAGGGCAATGTGAGGTTCTAGATCCATGTGAGGGCAATGTGAGGTTCTTGATCCATGGAGGGCAATGTGAGGTTCTTGATCCATGTGAGGGCAATGTGAGGTTCTAGATCCATGTGAGGGCAATGTGAGGTTCTAGATCCATGTGAGGGCAATGTGAGGTTCTTGATCCATGTGAGGGCAATGAGGTTCTAGATCCATGTGAGGGCAATTGAGGTTCTAGATCCATGTGAGGGCAATGTGAGGCTAGATCCATGTGAGGGCAATGTGAGGTTCTAGATCCAGAGGGTGGTCTAACAGGGATGTTTTGATTAGAGGATCTGTAAAAGTGAAAAAAGTAAAACAAAAGGTAATGTAACACGATTACCTTCATCATTCAGAGCGTGATCTCTGGTGATGTTTTTTATTCTTCAGGGCTGTACCCATTCCATAAGTAGAACCAATCAAATGGACTCACTGCCTCCTGGCTGTCTGAAGGATCTTCTGACTTCCCCTCATGCTGTCAGACTTGCCCACAGTTGGAAACTCATTTGTGTTGACTATATGTGCTTCCATGGAAGATAGGAACACTCTCATTTCCAGGTGTACTGATGATGAATGAATATATTTGGAATGTCTTCCTGAGTCGATGTAGGGGTTGTCTCTTTCTACTGTGACTCTAACAACCACTCAGTAGCCTTTCTATCCCCTCTGGAGTTGTGGACTCTGGGGAGGTGGTTACGTAATATGTGCTTGCCTGTAGTGCAGAGGATAAAACGGCATCAGAGCCCACAGCTGCTATTATCAACACAATCTATGAATTAAGCGAATGATGTGTGAATTTAATATGAACCTTGAATGAAGTCCTCATAAAAAAGGTTTGGGACTGTCCCCTCTCTCTTTTAGACGTTGACTATATGTTAAGGTTCATATCGACATGCTTGTGTACCAATCAATACAATTTACAATATAACTCCAAAGAAAGCTTTGAGTACAACTGAATTCATTGTAAAAGCATGACATTGTCCCCTGTCAGTAGTCTGCAGTTCAGGACCACATTATAGCTGTCCTCTTTCCATAGTTTCCCAAAGTGAAGCGTTCCTTCCATGCCTGCCGTTCAAAATGACATCCAACAGAGGAGGGGGATTAAAATAGCTTGGTGTCTCTGTGGGCTTCGCTAAACTTTTCAGTCAGTCAAGTTTGGTGAATAAATGGATGGTGTGAGCTCTGACAGCGAATGGCTTGGAATCTGGGCCATTGGTCTAAATTTGAGGGAGCCTCCAACACAACCAGCCCCCGTCCAGTTCATTCTATCAGGGCTCCTCTCTCTCTCTCTCTCTCTCTCTCTCTCTGTCTCTCTCTCTCTCTGTCTCTCTCTCTCTCTCTCTGTGTCTCTCTCTCTTTCTCTCTCTCTCTCTGTGTCTCTCTCTGTCTCTCTCTCTTTCTCTCTCTCTCTCTCTGTGTCTGTCTCTGTCTCTCTCTCTCTCTCTCTCTCTCTCTCTCTGTCTCTCTGTCTCTCTCTCTCTTCTCTCTCTCCCCTCTCTCTCTCTCTCTGTCTCTGTCTCTGTCTCTCTTCTCTCTCTCTCTCCTCTGTCTCTGTCTCTCTTCTCTCTCTCTCTGTCTCTCTCTCTGTCTCTCTCTCTCTCTCTCCCTCTCTCTCTCTCTCTCTCTCTCTGTCTCTCTCTGTCTCTCTCTCTCTGTCTCTGTCTCTCTCTCTTTCTCCCCCTCTCTCTCTCTCTGTCTCTGTCTCTGTCTCTCTTCTCTCTCTCTCTCTCTATGTCTGTCTCTGTCTCTGTCTCTCTCTCTCTCTCTTTCTCCCCCTCTCTCTCTCTCTGTCTCTGTCTCTGTCTCTCTCTCTCTCTCTCTCATGTATTATGTAGGTCATAAACTGACATCTTTGGAAAAATCAACCCCCTTAGAAATCCGATATTTTCCACACCTTATGTAAACATAGATACCGTTCAACAAACACCAATCATTCAGAACGGATGTTTTTGAGGATTTATGTTACTTTTTATTGAAAAAGACTCAACAAAATTGTCACAGACATAATAATAATATTATTATCAACAACTGCAATATTAATACGTATCTACAATATAATTCACAAAATAAAAAAAATCTGTACAACTTCTGGTTTGTGCAGGACATTATAGGAAGACTCTGATAGAAAAATAGACTCAAAAGAAGAAGGAACATAGAAGGGAAGAATGAAACGGGACGTACCAGTGGCTGACCTGGCATCCCCTTATGACAACCCAATATACACTAACCTGGCATGACAACCCAATACACACTAACCTGGTATGACAACCCAATACACACTAACCTGGCATCCCCTTATGACAACCCAATACACACTAACCTGGCATCCCTGCATGACAACCCAATACACACTAACCTGGCATCCCCGCATGACAACCCAATACACACTAACCTGGCATCCCCGCATGACAACCCAATACACACTAACCTGGCATCCCCATGACAACCCAATACACACTAATGACAACCCAATACACACTAACCTGGCATCCCCGCATGACAACCCAATACACACTAACCTGGCATCCCCGTATGACAACCCAATACACACTAACTCTGGCATCCCCATATGACAACCCAATACACACAAACTCTGGCATCCCCGTATGACAACCCAATACACACAAACTCTGGCATCCCCGTATGACAACCCAATACACACAAACTCTGGCATCCCCGTATGACAACCCAATACACACAAACTCTGTGTGTCAGACCTCCATGGACATTCTCTTATATATCATCTGATACACATTTTCTTATGAAGAATTTGCTAACAATAAAAAATACAACATTTGTATTTGTCTATGTTAACGACATAGGCAATAAAAAGTGACACTTTTGAGCAAGTTGCAAACAATTTCAACAATAAACGTACATTCGGAGTAGAATTTGTGCATGTCTACGGTAACAAATTGTGAAGATTCGTTAGGCCTACTGTATATAGCCAGAATAAAAAGCTCCATATTTTTGTACGACTATAGCTCTTTAGTGCGTGTGCATTAGTGTGTACATTTGTGTGCCTGTATGTGTGTCTGTCTGTTCAGCTTTTGTGTGCCGCACTGTCTGTGTCTGAAAGATAAGAGAACTTGTCCGCCTCGTTCTCTATGCACCATGCCTTAAAGCAATGTGACAACACAAAGTGCTGGTCCTTTCAGAAGTGACAAAACAACAGCTTTGCTCCTCTTCACAAGACCCAGCACACCCTATTCTTCCCAGACCTCGGGCAACAGCACTGAACATTGTGGGAGGTAACCCCTCTGCCTAAGGAGACTAATCACACACAGCAAAGTAACAAGGTTTGTAATGTCCCCAGTTAGACAAGGCCAAAACACTGATCTAAATACACAGTAGTAGTCGACATTATATGATAACAGATGGTTTCAAATCAACAACAAAAAAAAGAACAGACGAAGGTTTTATGTACATTTGGCTTTACGCAAAAACGGAATAAATAAAAGGTTTCTCGTGTCAGTGTCATGGAATTGGAGGGGGGGGGTTCTCTTGAAGAGGAAAGTGCACTGTAGCTTTGGATAACTGATAACACTGATAGAATCAGGTCTTTCTACATGGTTTTCAATGAAATAAAAACCTCCACGTTTTTACTGTTATTCAGAATGGATACTTTTAATAGACAAACAATACATTTTGACTCCTACGTTTCATTCTAACCATATGTACACATGTAACTTAGCAGCACTTTATTACCTACATTCATCTCTACACTCCCTTCCAGCTTTCTAGCTCAGGGTGTCTGGATCCTGAGGGGTCTGGCCTGACACACAAGCCCAGGCTGACATACAGAAGGAGACAGAGATGATGTCAAAAAAGATGGGAACCAAGTGTTCTAATCCAATTCCTTCGTCCATAGATGCGGTAAAGGAGTCAATGGAACCCAGATGTGTTGGTGAGAGTCTACCCTTTCCACAGTGGGGTCATATTAGTTTGTAGCCCAAACGGTTCGGACACTACCGATAGAAGTTGGCACATCTGCGTTACTGACTTCAGACAAGTCCCATGGGGATTATGGGGGTTGTAGAGCAAAACGGAGATCACCATTGTGTTTCCATAGAACGGTCACATTAGTTCGTAGGTCAAACCGTTCGGATGCTACAGCCGGTTTCCTGAAAAGACCGATTTTCGGTCTTACTAAAAATGTATCTCTAGTTTAAAGTGACAGATTTTGATGTGGTTTTGTTTATTATGTAATCACTGCCAATGGTGATTCTGAAATGTATTGACTCAGGGGTGTGAATACTTGTAAATTAGATATTTATTTATTTTATTTTCAATAAATTAGCAGACATTTCTAAAAACAAGTTTCACTTTGTCATTTTGAGGTATGGTGTGTAAGGGAAAGGGAAGGGGATACCTAGTAGATGTCATTTTGAGGTATGGTGTGTAAGGGAAAGGGGAAGGGGATACCTAGTAGATGTCATTTTGAGGTATGGTGTGTAAGGGAAAGGGGAAGGGGATACCTAGTAGATGTCATTTTGAGGTATGGTGTGTAAGGGAAAGGGGAAGGGGATACCTAGTAGATGTCATTTTGAGGTATGGTGTGTAAGGGAAAGGGGAAGGGGATACCTAGTAGATGTCATTTTGAGGTATGGTGTGTAAGGGAAAGGGAAATCGGGATAGTAGATGGGTGAGAAAAAAACATATATTTAATCAATTTCGAATTCAGGCTGTAACACAACAAAATGAGAAATAAGTCAAGGGGTATGAATACTTTCTGAAGGCACTGTACACATAAAATATTGCCTTAATGTAGGCACATTTTGCTGGGGGCAATGAGGAGACTCGGGAGCTTTCCCCACGGCTCTTTTCCCCCATGCATTTCCATGGCAATTCCATTGTTTTGGTCCAGTTCAATTGACCTATTTAACACATCTATTCAGTGGGAGTTCCGTTGAATGAAATCACTGTCTTATCCTTCTTCATCTCATCCTAGGTCAGAGTTTTACCTAAGTAGGGATTGCTAGCTCATGTGTGGTAGCCTGATTTTAAAATGGGGTCATGAGAGAAACTGAAATTAAATTAACTAAATCGCGCTTGGTTCATAGAACCGGGGTTAGGTCAGTAACCTCCGTTTGGTGCTAGATGCGGCTGTAATAAGCAGAGCGGTGTGTGTTTTCTTCCTACAAATGAGGCTCTATCTTTTTAAACGTTGAAGCTACACAATATTATGACCCCGTCACTGAGAGATAAGACACTCAGGAGCACATCCTGTATGTGTCTTCTGTTTCCTTCTGACCAAAATCAGCGCAGGACTCATGACGACAAGACCAGGCACTAAATCAGACTGGGTGAAAAGAACATCTTCAATGAAATGTTCTTTTCTACACAGAAGATCATACAGAATTATTGCCTGATGATCTTCTGAACTTCCCAATATCTTTATGATGCATTTCAGTCACTTCAAACTATACTGCCTTCAAAAGTACTGTCAGACTGATTTGTAATAGACTGTCATAGCCCAAATTTAAAAAGTAAACATTGGCCGCTGATTACATCACCTTTTTCACATGGTGGGGTTGTGGGCCAAAATATCAAAATGGGGTCGTGGGCCAAAATATCAAAATGGGGTCGTGGGCCAAAAAGGTTTGGGAACCCCTGTACTAGACATCCCTGGACCGTTGAGATGTATCTTCCTGCTGGTTTATATGACACCTCTTGCACTGTGAGCTGTTTTAAAGCCCAATTTAAAGCCCAAGTGATGGCTCATGTTACTGAGACTTGAGTTAAGGCTCACGTTGCAAAAGATGCTATAAATATGTAGGATCTTAATTTGACCACTCTGTTGCCGCTGAAAATATTACTGCGCTGGAGGAACGCAGATGAGCTTGGCGATTTATATACATTCACTGAAAACCCACACTAACATATTATCAGTATTGCACTTTTCATGTAGCCTAACTTTGGCCAGCTAATAGCCTAACCACTGATCAAGCAACATTACATTGGCGAAAAAGACTAAATGCTCAAATCTGGTTGCTGCAGGATTATTTTGCTGAGACAATACCGGTCAAATTAAGATCCTACATCTGTACTAAGACAACAAGAAGATTGACTGAAGCATAATGTACAGTACCACACTAATATGAGCTATGCAGCGCTAGATACACACATGCACAGATGCACGCCACACACACACACACGCACAGATGCACGCCACACACACACACACACGCACACACACACACACGCACACACACACACACGCACACACACACACACACACACCATAGATGGGGGTTGTTTTCATGGAGGAAGACTACCTGTTGGAAAACTGTGGCCAAATTAGTGGTATTACATGTAATCTTCAAAGATTATTTTCAAAGGGTGAAAAATTAAATATCCTTTTGGTACAGAGATTAAGCTGTGTATCATTTTAGATTGTCAAACTGTGCAACAGTAAAATGAAACAAATAACTACATGCTGTAGCTACATCTCTTGAAATCTAACTGACACAATCTTTTACACAAAAAATGATCTCTTCCCTTTGTTCTGGATAACATACATTTCCTATATTTCCACAGCTATTTGGAAAGTTGAGAACACAATAGGATAGGCTGGTTGATTGGGAATACAACACTCCTTCCCTCCTACGAACACTATCCCTCTCCAGCCACCCTTAATTAGTCCAAGTAAACAACACTAAGCTAATTCACTAAGCTAATTCAAAATATCGGGGCAGCTCATATTTACAAAATATGCAAATAGAAACATCTCTTTGGTTGTTGCGTTTACAGCGATTAAACTGTAGCAAACTGTAGTATACTGTAGAATACTGCACTCCACACTGTAGTATCCTCGATCATGTAGTGCAAGGATCATAAACTAGATTCAGCTGCGGACTAATTTTTTCTTGAGCAGGTAGTCGGGGGCCAGGAACATAATTACAAATCATTTGCAGATTGGTCGCAAGATGCACCAAAAATGTATAATATTTGACTAAAACAGAACAATTTCAAACTTTGCTTATATTTGTATAAGATCACATATCTATTACGCGTGGGAATAGTTGGCAACAGATTTCCCAAATAAAAATAACTTGTAACTGATTTCCTGGTGTTTTTACAGTCTTTTATGTCCAACAATGAAAATGATAAATAATGAAAACTTGGGGGGCCAAATAAATTCGGCCTGAGGGCCACTAATTGGGGAACCCTGATTTAGTGCATACTATATACTTGTTTGAATACAGTAGAATACTACAGTACACTTTGTATTGGTATCCAAATATGCATTTGCATATGTCCTGCACATTCCCTTCCCCCACACCCCAATTTGTGCCACAGACAGATAACAAAAGAGAATAAAACCAAAATACTATAGTAAATACTATACTGTATACTACAGTAATGTCTGCAAAACACTACAGTAAAAACTACAGTATACTACAGTAATGTCTGCAAAACACTACAGTAAAAACTACAGTATACTACAGTAATGTCTGCAAAAACACTATAGTAAAAACTACAGTATACTACAGTAATGTCTGCAAAAACACTATAGTAAATACTACAGTAATGTCTGCAAAACACTACAGTAAAAACTACAGTGTACTACAGTAATGTCTGCAAAAACACTATAGTAAATACTACAGGAATGTCTGCAAAAACACTATAGTAAATACTACAGTATAATACAGTAATGTTTAGAAAAACGCTATAGTAAATACTACAGTATACTAGAGTAATGTCTGCAAAAACACTACAGAAAATACTACAGTATACTACAGACAGATCCACAAAAACACTACAGTAAATACTATAGTATATAAATATAGTAATACTTCTAAAGTATAGGTATATATCATTTTTTCGTGTGGAGTGTCTCAATGTGACAACTTTCCAATGTTCTCTTGCAACTTTCAAAGGCTCACGCACGCACGCACGCACGCACGCACGCACGCACGCACGCACACGCACACACACACACACACACACACACACACACACACACACACACACACACACTGTATAAAATGCTACCTAACCCGTCTCATTCCTATAGTGCCACGGGCCAGAAGAGCCATCAACTCCTCTCAGTCAATCTACCATCGCTTCCCACCAGATGAGGGACTTGTGTAAAGAGAATAAATAATATTGCATCATTTTCTCTGGTCTGTTAATTCTGTATTCGCTTGTGCCTGAGTGTCTTCCTCAGAAAATGACACTCACCTCACAGTCAAGCCATCCTGCAGTAGTACAGACAGCCGTTAGGAGCAAAGGTCAAACCTATCATAATAGTATTTCATGTAGTATTTCCCCCCTAACATCTCTGCAGTCATATTTCTGATTCTCGTCTTAGAGGCCTTGCTTCTGAAGGCATCGTCAGACTCCTGGTATCCTGATTGTGTTCAGAATGTACAGAGACTGTGTCTGTGTTTGTCTCCTCCAGTGTTGCGTTCTCAATGCCGTTCTCAATAGCACCCTGATCCTCCATTTTTACCTCCTCCTTCTCCTCCCCATCCTCCTCTTTCTCCTCGTCAAACGTCTCCTCCATCTCCACTTTTTCAAGGGCCACCTCGTTCTCGTAACAGAAGGAGTTGGAGCAAGAGACCAGTGACTTCTTCTCAGCCAGGTCCCTGGCACTACACTGGGGCGTGTTGCTCACCTCGTAGGTTTTCTCGAAGCGCGAGTAGTCCACCTTGTAGTAGTTATTCTCCTCGAACAGGACTGGCTCGAAGCGGTGGCCCCAGAGAACCTCGCTGGCCACGTAGGAGCTGCGGCACTGGGTGGTCATGGCCGTGGCTTCCACCATACCTTCCAGGATCACCACCATCTCAAACTGGGACGTTTCCAGCTCCTGTTTGCTCATCTCATACAAGGGGCTGTCCTCGTCGATCTCATGGACAATAGTGATGGGTGACACCAGGAAGACGCGGTCGACGCCGCTGTCGAAGCCCACGTCAATGTCCATCTGGTCCAGGGGGATATACTCGCCTTCGGCCGTGGTTCGCGACCTGAGGAGGTGGGCGCGCACGTGGGCCTCCACCAGGTGGCTCTTGCGCAGGTTCCCCACGCGCCACATCAGGCACAGCTTGCTGTCCCGCATGGCCACCGTAGCGTAGTGGCTGAAGATTAGCGTCTCGTTCCTCTTCTTGGGCTTGGCCATCTTAGCCATGACGGCGCCAATGATGAAGGCGTCAATGATGCAGCCGAAGATGCTCTGGAAGACCACCATGAAGACGGCCACGGGACACTCCTCGGTGACGTAGCGGTAGCCGTAGCCAATGGTGGTCTGTGTCTCCACGGAGAAGAGGAAGGCGGCGGTGAAGCTGTTGACGTTAGACACGCACATCTGCGTCTCGTTCTCCAGGTCGCCGTAGGAGAGCGCTACCAGCCAGAAGACGAAGCCGAAGAAGAGCCAGGAGAGGAGGAAGGACAGGCAGAAGATGATCAACATCCAGCGCCAGCGGATGTCCACACAGGTGGTGAACAGGTCGGCAAGGTAACGCTGGCCCTTCTCGCTCATGTTGATGAACTGCACGTTGCAGTGGCCGTCCTTCTGGACGAAGCGGCTCACAGCCTGCTGCTGCGCCGCGTGAACCTTGGCCACCGTGCCGTTGGCGTAGCCGTTGGGCACGGCGGCGATGGCGGCTAGCTTCATGCCGTCTTCCTCGGAGGAGACAATGCTGTAGCGGTGGCTTCGCACGCTCCCCATGGCTTCCCCCTGGGAGGAGGAGCAGCTGGGCCCAACCGCTGCTTCTGCTCTGGAAAACAGTCTGAGTTTTTGGTAGAAGCGTTGGAGAAACAGTTTTGAACGCTCGCGGGGACCCACTAAGACAGGAAATGTGGAGTTTAGGACTTTTGGGTCCTAGGGAGTTGGATGGGGAAAAGCTGCCCCTGCTGCTGTTGCACCTGGGCTTCTCCAGAGGAGAGCCGTGCTGGCGAGGGGCCTGCTCAGTCCTCCTCTCTTATGGGTGTCTCGGACCTCATCAGTGAAGTGGCCTGAGGAAAGGACAAGCAAAAAGAAAAGTCTGTGTTAAGACTAATTGGTGGAACCACAAGGAAAGATCAGCGGCGTTCAACCTATTGTCTAAATGATGCATTCAACACTCAAATGTGCACCACAACTTGACCATTCACACGGAAGTAAATACATTCTACTGTACATTTTAGAATATTTAAGTAAATGTTGGGCTCAGGGATTGTAGACATGACAGACATTTTTTATTCCAGTTCTGTATCAGCTGACAAGATAACAGATCCTCTCAGCTCTGCTTAGTGCTGGTATTAATTAGGCTAGACCAGCCAATTGAAAGTCACATTACAGATCAGGTTCATGTTAATCAAACAAGTCATTGGAGCACAAAGGAACCACTATGTGTGTCCATCACAGGAGGTTGGTGGCACCTGAATTGGGGAGGACGGGCTCATGGCAATGACCAGGGTGGAATCAGTGGAATGGTATCAAATACATCAAACACATTGTTTCCATGGTTTCCAGGTGTTTGATGCCATTCCATTGGCTCTGTTCCAGACATTATTATAAGCCTTCTCCTGTGGTGTTCATGTATGTGGGTTTCTGCAAAAAATATCAGTGATCATACCTTTTCCCAACATCTTTTTACTTGATATTTTTCCCCCAATTGTTTATTTACATAGTGCTAATGTCCAATGCTTGTCCCCCACTGTAACAGTTAAGTAGACATATTTTAGTCCATATTTTCTGTGGGATCTTTCAATGATCTACTAGGAGAATAGAATAACACCTGTTCAGCTTCTTCTTCTACTCTTAACTCAACAACTTCTACAACGTAATCATGTAATCAGGTTTAAAGGGCCAGCCTGTAAACAAGCTCTATACAGGATGGTCTCTTTTAAAGCAACAATAACCTTGCAGTGCATGCAACAGAGCAACAAGGACAACTGAACTAGAAAACCCAGTAACTATCGACTGCATCTGTGTGGCCTGAGAGAGCCATTAGAATGCACCACAGGGTATGAATTATTGTCTGCCGGCTTACTTCCACCCTAATGCCAAAACAACTAACAGTGATTTGAACCACTGTCACAGAGAGAAGGTCAAGATGTCATTTGGATGAAGTCCCGTGTGAGAGGCAGTCGGTTGTACACTATGGTTATTTTGGTTGGCCCTTGCGGGTTGAAAATACACATTTGTGTCTCGTTATGAAGTGTGATCTGTCTTGTCCAATATTGGATAGTGAATGCGTGTCCACACTCTCAAATTCCCTTGGCGTAAACGCTTGGTATTTAGAGTAGGCTATTACCAATTGATGTACACTAAGTAGGCCTTTTGATTGTAAAAGATAAAAGCTCTAAAGTAGAGGAAATCAGTGTGTATAATTTAATTCATTTAATTATCCCTTGAAAATATTGCACTCTTCACTGAATGTGACTTTGAAAACGCACAGAGGTGCGTCCTAGACAACAGGGAACTCTGGGAAATAAACAAGCATCCAATTTGGAATTCCAAGTCGGGAAACTCAGGCATCTTTCTAGAACTCAGACTTTCCGACATGAAGATCACTGACATCATGATTTTTTCCCCCAGAGTTCCCAGTTGTCTTGAAAGCTCCATCTCATCCAAGGCCCTCATCTCTGTTTTACTCATCCAGTGATGTCACTGTCAGGTTGACTAGGAATAAAAACTAGTGTTGATTTGCATGATGCATTATTGGGAGTATGGTTCCCTCCGGAGACTGGGGTTTAGTCCCCAACTCCACCTCCCAAACTATCCCTCCCACCTTTCTGCATCCCCTTTTAATTCCATATACAATACTCTCCTTCAACAACAAAAAGTCATTCAACAAGTATTTAGTTTAAATGGACAAAGTCCTACTTCAAATGTAATGTATCATGATGAATCCATCATGTTTGTGGTGAACACACAAGACAGCTGAACTCTTGAGATACCACTAGATCAGTGAAACACCTGGAATAAAACTACAAAATAAAAATAACTTGGATCTATTTTTACATGTGCATTTCATGAGGTTATCGGTGAATATTTCATGTAGCGACGTATGACCCGTAGGCCAGGCCTACTATCCTGAGAGAGATAGAGTGTTTTGACTTGACAACGAAACATAACTTGACAACGAAACAGGCTGGTTCACTGTGAATGAGCTTCCTATGGGACGTCCTAATCTTCTCCAGCAAACTAACTACACCCACCACACACCACACATTACAATTAACAGGCCAGATCAGACCGCAACCACCTCATAATCACTATGCTTCTGTAACAGTATAACTTTAGACCGTCCCTCGCCCATACCCGGGCGCGAACCAGGGACTCTGCACACATCAACAACTGACACCCACGAAGCATCGTTATACCCATCGCTCCACAAAAGCCGCGGCCCTTGCAGAGCAAAGGGAACCACTACTTCAAGGTCTCAGAGCAAGTGACGTCACCGATTGAAACGCTATTTAGCGCGCACCACCGCTAACTAAGCTAGCCGTTTCACATCTGTTACACTTCCTTGCTATCTAACAAGTAATTTGGCCCCACTGACCATCTACCAATACCTGCGTTGTACCACAACACCAACACCACTAAATACATTCAAGGCTAAAACAAGCGTAATGATGAAAGGATAAACCAATGGAAAGATATCCTGTATACACACTGACATAATATGACAGACCAAGAACATGAACGTCAGACACCGGCAGAGACGCTGGCTACAGTGTCAAACTGAGACTGTCTACTGAGTCCAGAAAGTCAGGGACAACAAATAAGACTGGGCTGGAAATCAACAAACAGCACGCCTCAGTTACGCCCAATCTGTTTCCTCAAATAAAATCTGTCATTGTGAAGTCCATTCATTAGATTCCACATCAACCCTTATCTAACCAGGTCATCAGAGTGTGACTGTGTGCACTGAGCTTAGCTGCACCACACAGACTGCAACTGTTTATTTTGCCTGCGTGCAATTAGGACCAGCTGAGACAGATGGAAACTGGTTACATAAACCTGCTCCTTTAAAAAATATATATTATTGCAAAGAATAGATCAATAATGTCTATCCAATATTCAGCAGCACTGCAGCACCATTCATTATGGAATTACCTGCTACTATGGGATGTCAGGGTTGACAGTTGGCTTTAATTCATTGTTTTGAATCAGGGTTGTCAGAATTAACATTATGTTTGAGAGAAATATTTTTCCTAGTCTAACTTTAAATTCGGATCATAATCAAATAAGTGTAGCTTAATATATTTAGGTAGGCTAGGCCGACTGTCATAATTCATGCATAGGTCTATTACGGCCAATTGATTAATCAAATACAGAAACACACTATAAGAAACAGCGATGAATAAACACTGTTCAATTAATTATATATATATTTATTTATTTATTTTCTGAAGCAATGGGTGTAGGCTACTGGGCATAATCATATCAACCTGGGCTGGCCTACAGGCTCCTTTTTCTCTGCGTGACAGGTGGAAGGAAGAAAGTCACGGTTTATGTTTCGTTGTCAAGTCAAAACACTTTCCAACTGATAAGGGAGCATTACCTCGGCTATTCATTGGATATGAGTAGCTTAAATTAAACATACTTGAATCTCGCTGACGCATCGATACCACACAACTAGTAGCCTATAACCCACAGAATACTTAACTCCCTAACTCTCTGAAGTATATCGAAAAAAGTGCTTGTTGAACACTATACATATGAGACAGCCTCATCAAAGACAGTAAAACTGAAATAAATAATATTTTTGCATGAACACTGTCTGGGCCTCTTTGGTTATATTTTAGATGATCACTCTTTGTAGAAATAAAGTAGGGTATGTCCGGTTCAATTTATAGGCTAACATTATACAGAAGACTCGTTATTCACGGTTGCACCGTTATTCCCACGTAGACTACACCGTTAGAACGAAGTAACGGGACATTGTTTACCTGTTGATCTTTCGAGAGCAAATCAGCGGTAATTTATTCTAATACATTCCATGCATCCAGGTAGGTTTTTGCGTTAATATCCATATTTGGGTTCCACCATTCATATGTGATATCCGGATAGACATCGTAATTACTGCCATCAACCTCTTCAGCTGAAGAAGATACTTTGCTTTGCACGGGCGGACTTTGAAAACACATGTGCCTATCCCCCGCCCTGTCGTTGTAGTCGACCAATAGAAAGCTACAGCGCTTGTTTGGACTCCAGCATCAAATAGTTCATCATGTTCAAAGCCCATGCGCGCACACGATAATAATAATAGACTGATAAAAGGGCTATTAAAAATAATACTACAATTTTGTCATAATAATATAAAAAATATATACTTTATTTTAATCAACCTTACACTAAGTAATCCGTTTATTAGGTCATCTCATATACTTTTTTGAGTATAGTTGTCTACAGTACAGCACACACACACACACTGAACACAAGGTGGTGATATAGAGGTACTGGCGCAGTCGTCAGTGATAACGAACAGCTCTGTGATTTAACCCGTGTAGAATGTGATGCAGTATAGTTGTCTACAGTACAGCACACACACACACACTGAACACAAGGTGGTGATATAGAGGTACTGGCGCAGTCGTCAGTGATAACGAACAGCTCTGTGATTTAACCCGTGTAGAATGTGATGCAGTATAGTTGTCTACAGTACAGCACACACACACACACTGAACACAAGGTGGTGATATAGAGGTACTGACGCAGTCGTCAGTGATAACGAACAGCTCTGTGATTTAACCCCAGTGTAGAATGTGATGCAGTATAGTTGTCTACAGTACAGCACACACACACACACACTGAACACAAGGTGGTGATATAGAGGTACTGACGCAGTCGTCAGTGATAACGAACAGCTCTGTGATTTAACCCCAGTGTAGAATGTGATGCAGTATAGTTGTCTACAGTACACCACACACACACAATGAACACAAGGTGGTGATTTAGGTACCCGCAGTGTAGATAATGAACAGCTCTGTGATTTAACCCCAGTGTAGAATGTGATGCAGTATAGTTGTCTACAGTACACACACACACACACACACACACACACACACACACACTGAACACAAGGTGGTGATATAGAGGTACTGGCGCAGTCGTCAGTGATAACGAACAGCTCTGTGATTTAACCCCAGTGTAGAATGTGATGCAGTATAGTTGTCTACATTACAGTACAATGTGATGCAGTACACACACACACACACACACACACACACACACACACACTGAACACAAGGTGGTGATATAGAGGTAACGCAGTCGTCAGTGATAACGAACAGCTCTGTGATTTAACCCCAGTGTAGAATGTGATGCAGTATAGTTGTCTACAGTACAGCACACACACACACACACACTGAACACAAGGTGGTGATATAGAGGTACACGCAGTCGTCAGTGATAACGAACAGCTCTGTGATTTAACCCCAGTGTAGAATGTGATGCAGTATAGTTGTCTACAGTACAGCACACACTGGCACTGAACACAAGGTGGTGATATAGAGGTACTGACAGTGTCAGTGATAACGAACAGCTCTGTGATTTAACCCCAGTGTAGAATGATGCAGTATAGTTGATTTAACCACAGCACACACACACACACTGAACACAAGGTGGTGATATAGAGGTACCCCAGTCGTCAGTGATAATGAACAGCTCTGTGATTTAACCCCAGTGTAGAATGTGATGCAGTATAGTTGTCTACAGTACAGCACACACACACACACACACACTGAACACAAGGTGGTGATATAGAGGTACTGACGCAGTCGTCAGTGATAACGAACAGCTCTGTGATTTAACCCAGTGTAGAATGTGATGCAGTATAGTTGTCTACAGTACAGCACACACACACACACTGAACACACTGACGCAGTCGTCAGTGATAACGAACAGCTCTGTGATTTAACCCCAGTGTAGAATGTGATGCAGTATAGTTGTCTACAGTACAGCACACACACACACACTGAACACAAGGTGGTGATATAGAGGTACTGACGCAGTCGTCAGTGATAAACGAACAGTCACAGCTCTGTGATTTAACAGTGTAGAATGTGATGCAGTATAGTTGTCTACAGTACAGCACACACACACACACACACACACTGAACACAAGGTGGTGATATAGAGGTACTGACGCAGTCGTCAGTGATAACGAACAGCTCTGTGATTTAACCCCAGTGTAGAATGTGATGCAGTATAGTTGTCTACAGTACAGTACAGCACACACACACACTGAACACAAGGTGGTGATATAGAGGTACTGACGCAGTCGTCAGTGATAACGAACAGCTCTGTGATTTAACCCCAGTGTAGAATGAACAGCTCTGTGATTTGCAGTATAGAATGTCTACAACAGCACACACACACACACTCAAGGTGGTGATTAGAACGCAGTGTCAGAATGAACAGCTCTGTGATTTAACCCCAGTGTAGAATGTGATGAACAGCTACAGTACAGTGATTTAGAGGTACTGACGCAGTGTCAGTGATAACGAACAGCTCTGTGATTTAACCCAGTGTAGAATGTGATAGAAGTTGTCTACAGTACAGCTGAACACAAGGTGGTGACACACAGTCAGTGATAATGAACAGCTCTGTGATTTAACCCAGTGTAGAACAGTAATGAACAGCACACACACACACACTGAACACAAGGTGGTGATATAGAGGTACTGACGCAGTGTCAGTGATAATGAACAGCTCTGTGATTTAACCCCAGTGTAGAATGTGATGCAGTATAGTTGTCTACAGTACAGATTTAACACACACACACACACAATGAACACACACACACACACACACACACAGGTGGTGACACACATGAACACAAGGTGGTGATATAGAGGTACCCCAGTGTAGTGATAATGAACAGCTCTGTGATTTAACCCCAGTGTAGAATGTGATGCAGTATAGTTGTCTACAGTACAGCACACACACACACACACACACTGAACACAAGGTGGTGATATAGAGGTACTGACGCAGTCGTCAGTGATAATGAACAGCTCTGTGATTTAACCCCAGTGTAGAATGTGATGCAGTATAGTTGTCTACAGTACAGCACACACACACACACACACACTGAACACAAGGTGGTGATATAGGTACTGACGCAGTCGTCAGTGATAATGAACAGCTCTGTGATTTAACCCCAGTGTAGAATGAACAATGTGATGCAGTATAGTTGTCTACAGTACAGCACACACACACATGAACACTGAACACAAGGTGGTGATATAGAGGTACTGACCCAGTGTCAGTGATAATGAACAGCTCTGTGATTTAACCCCAGTGTAGAATGTGATGCAGTATAGTTGTCTACAGTACAGCACACACACACACACACTGAACACTGTGATTTAACCCCACAGAATGAACAGCTCTGATTTAACCCCAGTGTAGAATGTGATGATATAGTTGTCTACAGTACAGCACACACACACACACACACACTGAACACAAGGTGGTGATTTAGGTACTGACACAGTCGTCAGTGATAACGAACAGCTCTGTGATTTAACCCCAGTGTAGAATGTGAACAGCTCTGTGATTACAGTAACCCCAGTGTAGAATGAACACTGAACACAAGGTGGTGATTTAGAGGTACTGACGCAGTCGTCAGTGTGAGCTCTGTGATTTAACCCCAGTGTAGAATGTGATGCAGTATAGTTGTCTACAGTACAGCACACACACACACACACACACTGAACACAAGGTGGTGATATAGGTACCCAGTCGTCAGTGATGAACAGCTCTGTGATTTAACCCCAGTGTAGAATGAACAGCTCTGTGATTTAACCACAGTGTCAGTGATAACGAACAGCTCTGTGATTTAACCCCAGTGTAGAATGTGATGCAGTATAGTTGTCTACAGTACAGCACACACACACACACACACACTGAACACACACACACACACTGAACACAAGGTGGTGATATAGAGGTACTGACACAGTCGTCAGTGATAACGAACAGCTCTGTGATTTAACCCCAGTGTAGAATGAACAGCTCTGTGATTTAACCCCAGTGTAGAATGTGATGCAGTATAGTTGTCTACAGTACAGCACACACACACACACACACACTGAACACAAGGTGGTGATATTAGGTACTGACGCAGTGTCAGTGATGAACAGCTCTGTGATTTAACCCCAGTGTAGAATGAACAGCTCTGTGATTTAACCCCAGTGTAGAATGAACAGCTCTGTGATTTAACCCCAGTGTAGAATGAACAGCTCTGTGATTTAACCCCAGTGTAGAATGAACAGCTCTGTGATTTAACCCCAGTGTAGAATGAACAGCTCTGTGATTTAACCCCAGTGTAGAATGTGATGCAGAAGATTTTGTCTACAGTACAGCTCTGTGATTAGAACCGCAGTGTAGAATGAACAGCTCTGTGATTTAACCCCAGTGTAGAATGAACAGCTCTGTGATTTAACCCCAGTGTAGAATGAACAGCTCTGTGATTTAACCCCAGTGTAGAATGAACAGCTCTGTGATTTAACCCCAGTGTAGAATGAACAGCTCTGTGATTTAACCCCAGTGTAGAATGAACAGCTCTGTGATTTAACCCCAGTGTAGAATGAACAGCTCTGTGATTTAACCCCAGTGTAGAATGAACAGCTCTGTGATTTAACCCCAGTGTAGAATGAACAGCTCTGTGATTTAACCCCAGTGTAGAATGAACAGCTCTGTGATTTAACCCCAGTGTAGAATGAACAGCTCTGTGATTTAACCCCAGTGTAGAATGAACAGCTCTGTGATTTAACCCCAGTGTAGAATGAACAGCTCTGTGATTTAACCCCAGTGTAGAATGAACAGCTCTGTGATTTAACCCCAGTGTAGAATGAACAGCTCTGTGATTTAACCCCAGTGTAGAATGAACAGCTCTGTGATTTAACCCCAGTGTAGAATGAACAGCTCTGTGATTTAACCCCAGTGTAGAATGAACAGCTCTGTGATTTAACCCCAGTGTAGAATGAACAGCTCTGTGATTTAACCCCAGTGTAGAATGAACAGCTCTGTGATTTAACCCCAGTGTAGAATGAACAGCTCTGTGATTTAACCCCAGTGTAGAATGAACAGCTCTGTGATTTAACCCCAGTGTAGAATGAACAGCTCTGTGATTTAACCCCAGTGTAGAATGAACAGCTCTGTGATTTAACCCCAGTGTAGAATGAACAGCTCTGTGATTTAACCCCAGTGTAGAATGAACAGCTCTGTGATTTAACCCCAGTGTAGAATGAACAGCTCTGTGATTTAACCCCAGTGTAGAATGAACAGCTCTGTGATTTAACCCCAGTGTAGAATGAACAGCTCTGTGATTTAACCCCAGTGTAGAATGAACAGCTCTGTGATTTAACCCCAGTGTAGAATGAACAGCTCTGTGATTTAACCCCAGTGTAGAATGAACAGCTCTGTGATTTAACCCCAGTGTAGAATGAACAGCTCTGTGATTTAACCCCAGTGTAGAATGAACAGCTCTGTGATTTAACCCCAGTGTAGAATGAACAGCTCTGTGATTTAACCCCAGTGTAGAATGAACAGCTCTGTGATTTAACCCCAGTGTAGAATGAACAGCTCTGTGATTTAACCCCAGTGTAGAATGAACAGCTCTGTGATTTAACCCCAGTGTAGAATGAACAGCTCTGTGATTTAACCCTCAGTGTAGAATGAACAGCTCTGTGATTTAACCCCAGTGTAGAATGAACAGCTCTGTGATTTAACCCCAGTGTAGAATGAACAGCTCTGTGATTTAACCCCAGTGTAGAATGAACAGCTCTGTGATTTAACCCCAGTGTAGAATGAACAGCTCTGTGATTTAACCCCAGTGTAGAATGAACAGCTCTGTGATTTAACCCCAGTGTAGAATGAACAGCTCTGTGATTTAACCCCAGTGTAGAATGAACAGCTCTGTGATTTAACCCCAGTGTAGAATGAACAGCTCTGTGATTTAACCCCAGTGTAGAATGAACAGCTCTGTGATTTAACCCAGTGTAGAATGAACAGCTCTGTGATTTAACCCCAGTGTAGAATGAACAGCTCTGTGATTTAACCCCAGTGTAGAATGAACAGCTCTGTGATTTAACCCCAGTGTAGAATGAACAGCTCTGTGATTTAACCCCAGTGTAGAATGAACAGCTCTGTGATTTAACCCCAGTGTAGAACGAACAGCTCTGTGATTTAACCCCAGTGTAGAATGAACAGCTCTGTGATTTAACCCCAGTGTAGAATGAACAGCTCTGTGATTTAACCCCAGTGTAGAATGTGATGCAGATTGAATTAAAACATGGTTTAGAATGATGGAACTGTAAATATATTGCATATGACTTCACTACAATGCACAATAATCAATCATCTTTTGGACTTTTCACTAAAGAAACATGGGAGGTATTTTTGTATTTGAATAAAACTTTACGACCATCACATCAGAAAAAAAGTATATTTATTTTAAATGTGGTGCAGTCTGTCCATCACAACAAAGACGTTCAAATGAGGACGACCTTGGACGTCAGATGTGACTTCAACAACGTACTCTTTGTTTATTTATTTAATAACATTTAGTTCAATTATTACATTCATAAAGGATATAACAAAGGAGTATAAAATATGATATAAAATAGTTATTTACAATGAAACTACCCTATTACACTTACTCAAGTCCTTTCCTGAAGTCCTGTGTGATAATGTACTGTATAACGATAATGTAACAATGTTTTTATCTGTCTCTGCTGTTTTGGGATTATCACAGCGTCATCAGAGCCACGCCTCCTGAACCACCTCCTCACTGACATCAGCCAAGGACCTCCGGAATTTCCTGCTCGATCTCACAAACGGCTGCTGCGATTGGACGATAGACTCCGTGGGCGGCGGTCTCCCCCTGTCACCCTCCTGGGCGCTGACCATGGGTGTCTGCACCCAGGTGGTCTGATGAAACAGGGCATAGTCTACCTTGTACTGCCTCCTCCCCACCTGCACCATGTCCTGGAAGCGCTGGCCCCAGCGGATGTCTGCTGGGGTGTAAGACGTGCGTGTCTGGTGCAGGATGCCTGTGGAGTCACCGGTGTAGGTGAAGGACACTACCAGGTCAAAGTCCTCCTCCGCCAGGCTGTCCGGTCCCAGGCTGTAGAGGGGGCTCCCAGGCTCCAGCTTGTGAACGATGCTGGCCGGGGTGGCCAGGATGAGGTGTCTACTCTGGATGTCTAGGTCCTGGTAGGTCACGGAGATCATCCCAGAGGGGTGCTTCGTGGGGCGGACCAGCTGCGCCCGGGCGGTGCCTTCCAGGATGTGGTTCCTGCGGAAGTCGGCGATACGCCACACAAGGCACAGGGCGCCGTTGCGCGCGTTGACCACGGCAGAGCTGCTGAAGCCCACTGTCTGCGCCCTCTTGCTCGCGCACGCCATTTTGGCCACGGTGATGCCGATGACGATTGTGTCGATGAAGCAACTCATCAGGGCCTGGATAGTCACCACCACGATGGCCACCATGCAGTTCTCCGTCATCACCCGGAAGCCATAGCCGATAGTCGCCTGGGCCGACATGGAGTACAGGAAGGCGGAAGTGAAACTGCGGACGTTCGCCACACACGGAGCCGTGTCATGGTCCTCCAGGTCTTTGTGGACGTAGGCGATCAGGAAGTAGAGGACGCTAAAGAAGAGCCAGGAGAGGATGTAGGAGAGGCAGAAGATGAGGAGCATGACCCTCCAGCGGAGCTCCACCAGCGTGGTGAAGATGTCGGCCAGGAAGAAGCTCCACTGGCCCGGGGACTGGTGGAACACCACGGGGCAGCTACCGTCCTTCAGCATGTAGCGCAGCTTCTTCTCCCCCTCCCCCCGGCCAAGATCTCCTCTGCCCATGGTGTGTGTCGTGATGTGTTGGGTATCAATGATACACTGCTGCTGGTCCATGCCTGGACTCATTTTAACAAGGGCTCTTGTGCCGTGCCTCCCCTGAAAAATATATATATATTTGTGAGGTTAGTGTGATTAGTAAAACAGAAAATAATATATAGTGTACACAGTCCTATAGGTAGAAGTACACGTAAAGCGTTTTTATTAGGTCAAGTTTAGTCTCTTTTTACAAGGGTTTAGGTTAGGAAAGGATGTTATTGGTGAGAGACCATCTCCATTACAAGCCAGCTTAATGTCATCAGGTTCCTCTGTGTTTGATGAAGAGAAGCCTCCATGTTTGAGGAAACAGGCTAGGTCACACCTTGCCTGAGGCTATCAGCACCTGAATGACCGTGACAATGTCATGCCCATGCTGTGAAAACACATTATCTTGTTGGCTGATTATTTACGAGAACTGTGATTTGCTAGGGAAACACAGTAAAAGCTGTGCGATTACATTTAATGATAGTCCAAATTATATCCACATTCATTCATTTCAATAAATATTTTCCATAATTTTACAGAAATGAAGACAGGATGAGTCAAAATGAAAGGCAAAAATCAGATGTCAAATTAACATGCCTTTGTGAAACTTCATGTGCAATATGATTGCTGTAACCAAGACAGCCAAAAGGAGAGAGACTTCTGGGTTCTCCCTTCCTTTGTGTTCGCTTCACTAGTCGTCCAGAACGTTCCATTCATTTGTCCTAACATGCTATACAACCATAACACATACATTGCCGATTCCCATTGGCAACAAAAGTTTAACGTCATGTTTCACGTCAAAGTTGTACTTTCCTTCATTGCAGGTTTCTCTAGACGGCCTACTTTGAAAAACTGGAGCCTTCTTCATTGTGCCCTCAAACTTGATCTAGTGACTCTCAATGTAAACATTGAAGAGTTTTCTGGTAAAAAAAAAGAAAACAAGCCTTATACAACCTTTCCTTGTTTAGTTTCACCATGTCATCTTACTGACCTAGTACGGATTCTGTTATACCTCACAGATCAACAGTAACCAAGGAAATAGACCTTAAATCCTCACCTAGTCCAAGTATTGATCCTTTCACCCTTTGATCTATATCTGGGCATTATCAGAACACATCTATAAAGATTCAACTAGGATTTAGGCTGGGTGGAAAAAGAGATCATAATTATTCTTACCAGGAAAGGACCTCATTTAATCAGACAGACTTGGCCTGTCTGATTAAAATGTTTTACCCTGCTCTGCCCCAGAACAATGGAAAACAGAGGACAATGTGCATGTCCATTTAAAACACAGCTACAATTTAAGATTACTTGAGGTGGATGACACACTGAACTGAGAATTTCACTAAAACCTGTGTTTCTGTGTCAAGCAACATTATAATATTTACTTTGTAGATTTTGTTTTACTTACTACATTTTTTAACTTACAACTTACAACTTTTTACTTACAACTTCAAAACAGCTAACTACGCCTTTTCGTTAATTACTCAGCACTTATTCCTTTCTTCACACCTACAGTGTTCATCATACCTTAAATGATTGCGCTGACCTGGTGACTATATTAATGATTAGTCAGCTAACCGGTGCCATTATATCGCAATCAAGGTGCCAATTCATAAAGAAACGGAATATTTAAACACTGTCAGTCTAGAGTCCGTTCCAACTTCTCTTTCCCTGCATTGAGAATTGTATTGGGTCATTAACTGTAACCCCGAGCTCTGTGTAGTTGGTGAGCTCTTTTGACTTTGAGGATAAATTATTATCCTGCATTTACCACGAATAGCATTCTCCTCTAAATGTTTCCATAAAAGTCCATCTTTACAGGGATACAACTAGATTCTGACAAGTAGGTTGTTTTTCTACGTCCAGGGTCAGATGAACTCGTAGATACCGTATTAATGTCTCTGCGTGCACTATGACGTCTCTAGCGTACGCTACCATCGCTGCAGACTTCTGGTCATTGCGCTAACACTAGCTAGCATTGGCTCGCCAAACTACCTCTAACTTTCTTAATGCTGCACGCACAGACATAAAAATGGTATCCACCAGTTCATCTGACACTGACACGTAGAAATGCGGCTTACTCGAAGGCCTTACGTTCTCCAATAACAGTATACCCTTTTATTGCAGCATTTTTGTTTTTCTTGACAGCACAAACAATCTCACCAAACAAACTCCCACTAATGCATACAATGACATGTTAAAAGGGATATTTACCCAAATTACATACTGGTATCCTTACCCAGTAAAAATGCTAATATCAAGACAATTGACTTGCATTGATTTGTGTCACAAAAGCTAAGAAGTTAGCATTTGTAAATAGTGGTCAGGTGAACAAAAGCAACGGATTGATTGCTGTCATACCTTGTCCATAGACTGTTTACAGCAAGTGTCAAGCTCAATCCACGATTGTCTGTGGGTTTTCCCTTGTACTTGATTGATGAATTAAGGTCACTGATGAGTAAGGAACTCCCTCACCTGGTTGTTTAGGTTTAAATTGAAAGGAAAAAAACAAAAACTAGCAGACACTAGGCCTTCCATGGAATGAGTTTGACACCCCTGGTTTACAGGGTAAGGAAACCAATATGTATTTTTTTTTTAAATTTGGCTGAACTATCTCTTTTTAATTGTTTAATTTTTTTTATTTCACCTTTATTTAACCAGGTAGGCTAGTTGAGAACAAGTTCTCATTTACAACTGCGACCTGGCCAAGATAAAGCAAAGCAGTGCGACACAAACAACAACACAGAGTTACACATGCAATAAACAAACATACAGTCAATAACACAATAGAGAAAAAAAGTCTATATGCAGCATGTGCAAATGAGGTAAGATGAGGGAGGTAAGGCAATACATAGGCCATAGTGGTGAAATAATTACAATTTAGCAATTTAACACTGGAGTGATAGATGTGCAGAAAATGAATATGCAAGTAGAGATACTGGGGTGCAAAGGAGCAAAATAAATAAATAACAGTATGGGGATGAGGTAGTTGGATGGGCTATTTACAGATGGGCTATGTACAGGTGCAGTGATCTGTGAGCTGCTCTGACAGCTTAAAGCTAGTGAGGGAGATATGGGTCTCCAGCTTCAGTGATTTTTGCAATTCGTTCCAGTAATTGGCAGCAGAGAAATGGAAGGAAAGGCAGCCAAAGGAGGAATTGGCTTTGGGGGCGACCAGTGAAATATACCTGCTGGAGAGCGTGCTACGGGTGGGTGCTGCTATGGTGACCAGTGAGCAGAGATAAGACATTTAGTTCTGATTATTGCATATGAACAGCACTCAAAAGTATGACTTCTAAATATTTAAGATAATTGTTGATATTCTAATTGTAGATGTATGACCATGCTTCCATGTCCTTTAATTGCATTATAGTTACAATGCTGTCCTTTATAGGTAGACTCATCGATATGATGGTGATGCAGAAAGTAAACAATTTATTGGGTACATTACCACAACAACTAACAGGGTGACGCGTGAGGCTCAACTTCTCTGCTGTTTTGGTCCCGTGGCTACCACCCAGTGAACAGCATGAAGAGAACCCCTGCACATTCTGCACATGCTGATACTGTGCTTGACTGTGTGAGAGCAAAGTCTACCTTTAAACATATGTAATAAAATATATTTTAAAAAGTGTTTCATCTAGTGGATTTATGACTTTATTGAGTCTGAACACTTATGCTTATCTCTGGTTTATAATCATTAATGGTAGTGATGTAAAAGTACTTACAGTGCCTTTGGAAATTATTCAGACCTCTTGAATTTTTCCACATTTTGTCACTTTACATAAAATTGTTTCCCCCCTCATCTACACACATAAACACCCCATAATAACAAAGCAAAAACAGGTTTTTAGATTTTTTGTGCACATTTTTTACAAATAAAAAACGAGAAATATCACATTTACACAAGTATTCAGAACCTTTACTAAGTACTTTCTGAAGCACCTTTGGCAGCAAATACAGCCTTGAGTCTTCTCAATTTGGGGAGTTTCTCCCATTCTTCTCTGCAGATTCTCTCAACCTCTCAGGTTGGATGGGAAGTGTCGCTGCACAGCTATTTTCAGGTCTCCACGGAGATGTTAGATCGGGTTCAAGTCAAGGCTCTGGCTGGGTCACTAAAGGACATTCAGAGACTTGTCCCGACGCCACTCCTGCATTATCTTGGCTGTGTGCTTAGGGTCATTGTCCTGTTGGAAGGTGAACCTTCGCCCCAGTCTGAGGTCCTGAGCGCTCTGGAGCAGGTTTTCATCAAGGATCTCTCTGTACTTTGCTCCGTTCATCTTTCCGTCGATCCTGAAAAACATCCCCACAGCATGATGCTGCTACCACCATGCTTCACTGTAGGGATGGTGCCAGGTTTCCTCCAGACGTGACGCTTGGCATTTAGGCCAAAGAGGTCAATCTTGGTTTCATCAGACCAGAGAATTTTGTTTCTCATGGTCTGAGAGTCCTTTAGGTTCCTTTTGGCAAACTCCAAGTGGCCTATCATGTGCCTTTTACTGAGTGCTTCTGTCTGGCCACTACCATAAAAGCCTGATTGGTGGAGTGCTGCAGAGATGGTTGTCATTCTGGAAGGTTCTCCCGTCTCCACAGAGGAACTCTGGAGCTCTGTCAGTGACCATCAGGATCTTGGTCACCTCCCTGATCAAGGCCCTTCTCCCCCTATTGTTCAGTTTGGCCAGGCGTCCAGCTCTAGGAAGAGTCTTGGTGGTTCCAAACTTCTTCCATTTAAGAATGATGGAGGCCACTGTGTTCTTGGGTACCCTTTCCCATATCTGTGCCTCGACACAATCCTGTTTCAGAGCTCTACGAACAATTCCTTCAACCTCATGTCTTGGTTTTTGCTATGACATGCACTGTCAACTGTGGGACCTTATATAGACAGGTGTGTGCCTTTCCAAATCATGTCCAGTCAGTTGAATTTACTACAGGTGGACTCCAATCAAGTTGTAGAAACATCTCAAGGATGATCAATGGAAACAGGATGCATCTGAGCTCAATTTCGAGTCTCATAACAAAGGGTCTGAATACTTACTGTATGTAAATAAGGTATTTCAGTTTTTTATTTTTATTTCTAAAAACCTGTTTTTGCTTTGTTATTATGGGGTATTGTGTGTAGATTGATGAGGAAAAAACGATTTAATCAATGTTAGAATAAGGCTGTAACGTAACAAAATGTGGAAAAAGTCAAGGGGTCTGAATACTTTCCGAATGCACTGTAAGTAAAAATAGTTTAAGGTACTACTCTGTACTTTACTACTTATATTTTTGACAACTTTTAATTTGACGTCTTTACATTCCTAAAAAATATAATGCATTTTTTACTCCATACATTTTCCCTGACACTCAAAAGTACTTGTTACATTTTAATGCTTCATGAAAATGGTCCAATTCACCCACTTATCAAAAGAACATCCCTGGTCATCCCTACTGCCTCTGATCTGGTGGACTCACTAAATACACATGCTTCATTTGTAAATTATGTCTGAGTGTTGGAGTGTGCCCCTGGCTCTCCATAAATACAAATAAATACAAACAGTGCCGTCTAGTTTGCTTAAAGGAAAACTCCACCCAAAAACAATGTTTTGGTATTTCGAAATGTTTTGCCTGTCAGCAGTAAAGTTTTCAAGATATGTATCTTTCAAAATACAGAAATCATCCCGTATGATGCATTATACATTTACTTTTGATACTTAAATATATGTAAAACCAAATACTTTTACTCAAGTAATATTTTACAGGGTGACTATCACTTTTAAATGAGTTATTTTCTCTTAAGGTATCTTTCCTTTACTCAAGTGTGTCAATGGGATACTTTTCCACCACTGATTAATGGCATCACAAAAACTATTTTACAGCTCCTGTTTTGCAACTGTGTATTAATTTCCAAGAAATATCACCTTTGGAAAGATCTTCAGGTTCCAATAGCCTACAGTCGTTTCCAAAAGTTTTGAGAATGACACAAATATTAATTTTCACAAAGTCTGCTGCCTCAGTTTGTATGATAGCAATTTGCATATACTCCAGAATGTTATGAAGAGTAATCAGATGAATTGCAATTAATTGCAAAGTCACTCTATGCCATGCAAATATACTGAATCTCCAAAAACATTTCCACTGCATTTTCAGCCCTGTCACAAAGGACCAGCTGACATCATGTCAGTGATTCTCTCGTTAAATGAGTGTTGATGAGGACAAGGCTGGAGATCACTCAGTCATGCTGATTGAGTTCGAATAACAGACAAGAAGCTTCAAAGGAGGGTGGTGCTTGGAATCATTGTTCTTCCCCCTGTCAGCGTGGTTACCTGCAAGGAAACACGTACCATCATCATTGCTTTGCACAAAAAGGGCTTCACAGGCAAGGATATTTCTGCCAGTAAGATTGCACCTAAATCAACCATTTATCGGATCATCAAGAACTTCAAGGAGAGCGGTTCAATTGTTGTGAAGAAGGCTTCAGGGGGCACAAGAAAGTCCAGCAAGTGCCAGGACCGTCTCCTAAAGTTGATTCAGCTGCAGGATCGGGGCACCACCAGTACAGAGCTCGCTCAGGAATGGCAGCGGGCAGGTGTGAGTGCATCTGCATGCACAGTGAGGCGAAGACTTTTGAGGATGGCCTGGTGTCAAGAAGGGCAGCAAAGAAGCCACTTCTCCAGGAAAACATCAGGGACAGACTGATATTCTGCAAAAGGTACAGGGATTGGACTGCTGAGGACTGGGGTAAAGTCATTATCTCTGATGAATCCCCTTTCCGATTGATTGTGGTATCCGGAAAAAAGCTTGTCCGTAGAAGACAAGGTGAGTGCTACCATCAGTCCTGTGTCATGCCAACAGTAAAGCATCCTGAGACCATTCATGTGTGGGGTTGCCTCTCAGCCAAGGGAGTGGACTCACTCACAATTTTTCCTAAGAACACAGTCATGAATAAAGAATGGTACCAACACAACCTCCAAAAGCAACTTCTCCCAACCATCCAGGAACAGTTTGGTGACAACAATGCCTTTCCAGCATGATGGAGCACCTTGCCATAAGGCAAAAAGTTATAACTAAGTGGCTCGGGGAACAAACATCGATGTTTTGGGTCCATGGCCAGGAAACTCCCCAGACCTTAATCCCATTGAGAACGTGTGGTCAATCCTCAAGAGGCGGGTGGACAAACAAAACCCCACAAATTCTGACAAACTCCAAGCATTGATTATGCAAGAATGGGCTGCCATCAGTCGGGGATGTGGCCCAGAAGTTAATTGACAGCATGCCAGGGCAGATTGCAGAGGTCTTGAAAAAGAAAGGTCAACACTGCAAATATTGACTCTTTGCATCAACTTCATGTAATTGTCAATAAAGCCTTTTGACACTTATGAAATGCTTGTAATTATACTTCAGTATTCCACAGTACAAAAGTACAAAAAAATCTAAAGACACTGAAGCAGCAAACTTTGTGAAAATTAATAATTGTGTCATTCTCAAAACCTTGGTCACGACTGAATTTCCTAACAAAACTTACTGTCCCACTTCATTTGAAAGTCCAGATTTTCCATCTGTAGATGCTTTCGAAAGATGGTCATACTATCAACAAACTCTGTTGATTATCAATTGCTTGCTAAAGGTTACGGTTGTCAGGGTTAAGTTTTAGGGATAGGAATAAGTTTAGGTTAGGATAAGGGTTAAGTTTAGGATAGGATAAGGGTTAAGTTTAGGTTAGGATAAGGGTTAAGTTTAGGTTAGGATAAGGGGTTAGGTTATGGGGCTTAGGTTATAAGGGTTAAGTTTAGGATTAGGATAAGGGTTAGGGTTAAGTTAGGTTGGTAAGGGCTAAGTTTAGGGTTAGGATAAGGGTTCAGGTAAGGGTTAGAGCTAGGTTATGGTTGTAGATAGATTAAATATTACTGATAGTCTACAGAGCATCTACAGATGGAGTATCCAACCAAAGTGGAACCACAATTATTTGCTCAGTTTGGTTCCCACTATCAAAAGTACTGATTCAGAAATGTTTACTTAAATTGAAACATTGGACTTTTGCTGTATAATAAGTCGAGTATAAAGAAAATATGAATGTTTAAATTGAACTAGTGTATGGATAATGTTTCTGAAATGTTTAGATTAACCTGTAAAAACGCTCCACTGACACATTTTTACACACATTGGATGTGTGGGTGAAAGACAAGAAGATATCCTGTTTACACAAACACAGCTGTGCCTGTCACACACACAGCATTGCAAAATGTGTCCACATAAAAAGCTCTCCACAATAAGCCCAGAAAGAAACCAAAAATCACTTGGATACAACACTGCCTATATAAAAAGTCAAACCTTATCTAATTTCTGTTACTTAATGATAAGACACTTACTTCAGTTGTAGGTGTGTGTTTGAGACGTGAGGTTGTTGTCACTGAAACACAACACAGACAAACAGGTAAATCCGGGCTGCTAAGAGTTGTTACGGTCAGTCTCTCACTTATAACCTATTTACAGGTGAGTGTGACCCTCTGAGGGCAGGACTGGCCCAGAGGCAAAGTCCCATGTCATTGAGTCTGATGATATGGGACCAATCACACCACCCTGAGAAAACCCTATTGTGTCGATCCATAAGATTTTATGAGCGGTGTAATATATTTACAGACAAATTAAAGTTTCCTGGCTAGATGTCAATGCTATTTCGATTTTCAATATGGAAGAAGGCTTTGTTGAAACACGTTTTATTGCAGTTGGCATAGGGCCAGGAGGTTTTCCTCACCATAAGAGACCTGAGCAGGAAAAGGTCAATTTGGTGAATGAAAACTCCTGCGTGGGGACATCCCATGCTCCTGTTTTCACTTCTTGGGATGTTTTAGAGAATTTATCCTGTTATGATGTGGGGGTTAGTTTAGTGTTAGCACACCGTTAGGCAACACACTACCAGGATACACTTCTACACCCCATCCCCATGGCAGCACCAACCTGGTCAAAGGCTCTGCCAGAAGCCTTGATAAGCACAACAGGTGGTAGTGATCAGGATTGCTTGGCAATATGTGAACAGATGTCTCTCGTGCAAAGATCCAGAACGGCAGGCAGTCTCAGGGTAGAGGCAAGCAGGGGTCACACAGAGGTCACACAGAGGTCACACAGAGGTCACACAGAGGTGTGGCAAGTTATAGAACGGCAGGCAGTCTCAGGGTAGGGGCAAGCAGGTCACACAGGTCACACAGAGGTCACACAGAGGTCACGCAGAGGTGTGGCAAGTTATAGAACGGCAGGCAGGCTCAGGCTCAGGGTCAGGCTCAGGGTCAGGTCAGTGTCAGGCAGGGTCAGGGTCAGGGCAGAACGGGTCAAAACCGGGAAGGACTAGAAAACAGGAGCAAGAATAGACAGAAGCGGGGGAACAAACGCTGGTAGGTTTCACGAAACAAAACGAACTGGCAACAAACAAACAGAGAACGCAGGTATAAATACACAGGGATAGGGAATAATGGGGAAGATGGGTGACACCTGGGGGGGTGGAGACAAGCACACAGACAGGTGAAACAACAGATCAGGTGTGACACACATGTTTACTTCTCACATTTACGCAAACATCCAATCACGTTATAGACCATGTAGCTAGGCCTAAGACCCCTAGACATAATGAGTCAGGTTAAATCAAATCAAATCAAATCAAATTTTATTTGTCACATGCAGATGTTAATGCGAGTGTAGCGAAATGCTTGTGCTTCTAGTTCCGACAATGCAGTAATAACCAACAAGTAATCTAACTAACAATTTTAAAAAAACTACTGTCTTATACACAGTGTAAGGGGATAAAGAATATGTACATAGGATATATGAATGAGTGATGGTACAGAGCAGCATAGGCAAGATACAGTAGATGGTATCGAGTACAGTATATACATATGAGATGAGTATGTAAACCAAGTGGCATAGTTAAAGTGGCTAGTGATACATGTATTACATAAGGATGCAGTCGATGATATAGAGTACAGTATCTACGTATGCATATGAGATGAATAATGTAGGGTAAGTAACATTATATAAGGTAGCATTGTTTAAAGTGGCTAGTGATATATTTACATCATTTCCCATCAATTCCCATTATTAAAGTGGCTGGAGTAGAGTCAGTGTCATTGACAGTGTGTTGGCAGTAGCCACTCAATGTTAGTGGTGGCTGTTTAACAGTCTGATGGCCTTGAGATAGAAGCTGTTTTTCAGTCTCTCGGTCCCAGCTTTGATGCACCTGTACTGACCTCGCCTTCTGATGACAGCGGGGTGAACAGGCAGTGGCTCGGGTGGTTGATGTCCTTGATGATCTTTATGGCCTTCCTGTAGCATTACAGACCATGTAGCTGGGCCTAAGACCCCTAGACATAATGAGTTAGGTTACAGACCATGTAGCTGGGCCTAAGACCCCTAGACATAATGAGTTAGGTTACAGACCATGTAGCTAGGACCCCTAGACATAATGACTCAGGTTACAGACCATGTAGCTAGGACCCCTAGACATAATGAGTACAGCAAACCCAGTAGGCTAGTTATTGGTTTCGTAATACCTCCGCTTTATATTCTCATTATTCATTAGTCAGCTAGTTAACCTTTGCCCTATGCAACTGGGAGACTGTGCTCTTGGTCATTAGTTTAAAGTTTTATTAGTTTTATGTAGACATGGTATTCACCACCCCAAAAAATACTTACTTGCAGATTCCTTCTCAACAATGCAACAATAATAAATAATAAAAGATAAGAATACGGACATAAAGTACATTTTTGCTTAAGTATAATACAGAAAGGCATAATTTATATTACAATATTTACAGATGTTTTGGGGGAGGGGGGATTGGGGGGCAAGTGTTTAAATGATTCAGTACTTAGTAATAATTATAAGAGTCTGATAGCAGCAGTTGTGATATGTGTGTGTGTAGTGTGTGTGTGAGTGAGTGCATATGTGCTAAGGTGCGGACAGTCAGTGCAGGTGCTCAGTGTTCAGCAGTCTGATGGCTTGTAGAAAGAAACTCGTGGCTGAGGTCCTTGATGGTGCTACGGGCCTTCCACAGACACCATGTGGAGTAGATGTCCTGGATGGTGCTACGGGCCTTCCACAGACACCGTGTGGAGTAGATGTCCTGGATGGTGCTGCGGGCCTTCTACAGACACCGTGTGGAGTAGATGTCCTGGATGCTGCTGCGGGCCTTCCACAGACACCGTGTGGAGTAGATGTCCTGGATGGTGCTGCGGGCCTTCTACAGACACCGTGTGGAGTAGATGTCCTGGATGCTGCTGCGGGCCTTCCACAGACACTGTGTGGAGTAGATGTCCTGGATGGTGCTGCCTTCCACAGACACCGTGTGGAGTAGATGTCCTGGATGGTGCTGCGGGCCTTCCACAGACACCCGTGTGGAGTAGATGTCCTGGATGGTGCTACGGGCCTTCCACAGACACCGTGTGGAGTAGATGTCCTGGATGGTGCTGGAGGCCTTCTACAGACACCGTGTGGAGTAGATGTCCTGGATGGTGCTACGGGCCTTCCACAGACACCGTGTGGAGTAGATGTCCTGGATGGTGCTGCAGGCCTTCCACAGACACCGTGTGGAGTAGATGTCCTGGATGGAGCTACGGGCCTTCCACAGACACCCGTGTGGAGTAGATGTCCTGAATGGTGCTACGGGCCTTCCACAGACACCATGTGGAGTAGATGTCCTGGATGGTGCTGAGGGCCTTCCACAGACACTGTGTGGAGTAGATGTCCTGGATGGTGCTGGAGGCCTTCTACAGACACTGTGTGGAGTAGATGTCCTGGATGGTGCTACGGGCCTTCCACAGACACCGCGTGGAGTAGATGTCCTGGGTGGTGCTGCAGGCCTTCCACAGACACCGTGTGGAGTAGATGTCCTGGATGGTGCTATGGGCCTTCCCACAGACACCGCGTGGAGTAGATGTCCTGGATGGTGCTGCAGGCCTTCCACAGACACCGCGTGGAGTAGATGGCCTGGATGGTGCTGCGGCCCTTCCACAGACACCATGTGGAGTAGATGTCCTGGATGGGTGGGAGCACGGTTCCATTGATGGCACCATTAGCGCAACAATAAGGGATTCCTTTGTCTCCAGTGTCCCCAATTAGGGCCTAATAAATACTTGTTAAGATAAGGAAGAAAGAACACAACAGAGCCACAGAGCAGCAAAAACACTTCACCTGCTTTCAAAGGGTCCATAACAAAACACTAAGCAATTACTACAGAGACCATAATAACAGCAGCACTAATAGACCTGGTCATCCAAAGAAGTGTTTCCTAAAATAGATAGCTAGCACCATTATTCTGCTTCCTTGTTAAGTCGACACCTTGCACAGCATATTGGTTTTCCTAGCTGAGTGAAGAAAGATAACAGTTATGGATATTCTTACTGATAGTTCTGCAGGTGAGTGAAGAAAGATAACAGTTATGGATATTCTTATTGATAGTTCTGCAGGTGAGTGAAGAAAGATAACAGTTATGGATATTCTTACTGATAGTTCTGCAGGTGAGTGAAGAAAGATAACAGTAATGGATATTCTTACTGATAGTCCGTAGTAACAACCCATGAGGTGCATTGACAGCAGGTCATCACTGACTGGTGTTAGTTAACAGGCCATCACTGACTGGTGTTAGTTAACAGGTCATCACTGACTGGTGTTAGTTAACAGGTCATCACTGACTGGTGTTAGTTAACAGGCCATCACTGACCGGTGTTAGTTAACAGGTTATCACTGACTGGTGTTAGTTAACAGGTCATCACTGACTGGTGTTAGTTAACAGGCCATCACTGACTGGTGTTAGTTAACAGGCCATCACTGACTGGTCTTAACAGCAGGTCATCACTGACTGGTGTTAGTTAACAGGTCATCACTGACTGGTGTTAGTTAACAGGTCATCACTGACTGGTGTTAGTTAACAGGTCATCACTGACTGGTCTTAACAGCAGGTCATCACTGACTGGTGTTAGTTAACAGGTCATCACTGACTGGTGTTAGTTAACAGGCCATCACTGACTGGTGTTAGTTAACAGGTCATCACTGACTGGTGTTAGTTAACAGGCCATCACTGACTGGTGTTAGTTAACAGGTTATACTGACAGCAGGTCATCACTGACTGGTGTTAGTTAACAGGTCATCACTGACTGGTCTTAACAGCAGGTCATCACTGACTGGTGTTAACAGGTTCACTGACAGGTCATCACTGACTGGTGTTAGTTAACAGGCCATCACTGACTGGTGTTAGTTAACAGGTCATCACTGACTGGTGTTAGTTAACAGGTCATCACTGACTGGTGTTAGTTAACAGGTCATCACTGACTGGTGTTAGTTAACAGGTCATCACTGACTGGTGTTAGTTAACAGGTCATCACTGACTGGTGTTAGTTAACAGGTCATCACTGACTGGTGTTAGTTAACAGGTCATCACTGACTGGTGTTAGTTAACAGGTCATCACTGACTGGTGTTAGTTAACAGGTCATCACTGACTGGTGTTAGTTAACAGGTCATCACTGACTGGTGTTAGTTAACAGGTCATCACTGACTGGTGTTAGTTAACAGGCCATCACTGACTGGTGTTAGTTAACAGGTCATCACTGACTGGTCTTAACAGCAGGTCATCACTGACTGGTGTTAGTTAACAGGTCATCACTGACTGGTGTTAGTTAACAGGTCATCACTGACTGGTGTTAGTTAACAGGTCATCATCAACTGGTCTTAACAGCAGGTCATCACTGACTGGTGTTAGTTAACAGGTCATCACTGACTGGTGTTAGTTAACAGGTCATCACTGACTGGTGTTAGTTAACAGGCCATCACTGACTGGTGTTAGTTAACAGGTCATCACTGACTGGTGTTAGTTAACAGGTCATCACTGACTGGTGTTAGTTAACAGGTCATCACTGACTGGTGTTAGTTAACAGGCCATCACTGACTGGTGTTAGTTAACAGGTCATCACTGACTGGTGTTAGTTAACAGGTCATCACTGACTGGTGTTAGTTAACAGGTCATCACTGACTGGTGTTAGTTAACAGGTCATCACTGACTGGTGTTAGTTAACAGGTCATCACTGACTGGTGTTAGTTAACAGGTCATCACTGACTGGTGTTAGTTAACAGGTCATCACTGACTGGTGTTAGTTAACAGGTCATCACTGACTGGTGTTAGTTAACAGGTCATCACTGACTGGTGTTAGTTAACAGGTCATCACTGACTGGTGTTAGTTAACAGGCCATCACTGACTGGTGTTAGTTAACAGGTCATCACTGACTGGTGTTAGTTAACAGGTCATCACTGACTGGTGTTAGTTAACAGGTCATCACTGACTGGTGTTAGTTAACAGGTCATCACTGACTGGTGTTAGTTAACAGGTCATCACTGACTGGTGTTAGTTAACAGGTCATCACTGACTGGTGTTAGTTAACAGGTCATCACTGACTGGTGTTAGTTAACAGGTCATCACTGACTGGTGTTAGTTAACAGGCCATCACTGACTGGTGTTAGTTAACAGGTCATCACTGACTGGTGTTAGTTAACAGGTCATCACTGACTGGTGTTAGTTAACAGGTCATCACTGACTGGTGTTAGTTAACAGGTCATCACTGACTGGTCTTAACAGGTCATCACTGACAGCAGTATGACAGAGCGAAAACAAGGTTGTATAAAGTTAGGACAGACAGGAAATGTTTTATTACAGTACATACTAACAGGTCATCACTGACTGGTGTTATAACACTGAACTCTCCTCTCAATAATGTTTTACAGGAAGTTAAAGAACAGCGGAAGTCATCACTGACTGGTGTTAGTTAACAGGTCACAGTGATGTCTTGTTCCATGACTGGTTTAACTGATCAACAGAGTTGACTGTAAGGAAGCCAAATAATTGCTTTAGGGTAAAGTTCTATCTAATCTATGTGTTCCTTTAGTGAAGTTCAAGAACAGCGGAAGATATTGAAGGACAGTATGTCTTGTTCCTTTAACAGATGGGACTGTAAGTCTGGATAACAACATGACTGGAGATGGCATCTATGTGTTCCTTTAGTGTTGTTATTAATGGATATTAGAGTCTGTTACCGGGACACAACATGACTGGAGATGGCATCTATGTGTTCCTTTAGTGTTGTTATTAGAGTCTGTTACCGGGACACAACATGACTGGAGATGGCATCTATGTGTTCCTTTAGTGTTGTTATTAGAGTCTGTTACCGGGACACAACATGACTGGAGATGGCATCTATGTGTTCCTTTAGTGTTGTTATTAGAGTCTGTTACCGGGACACAACATGACTGGAGATGGCATCTATGTGTTCCTTTAGTGTTGTTATTAATGGATATTAGAGTCTGTTACTGGGACACAACATGACTGGAGATGGCATCTATGTGTTCCTTTAGTGTTGTTATTAATGGATATTAGAGTCTGTTACTGGGACACAACATGACTGGAGATGGCATCTATGTGTTCCTTTAGTGTTGTTATTAATGGATATTAGAGTCTGTTACCGGGACACAACATGACTGGAGATGGCATCTATGTGTTCCTTTAGTGTGTTATTAATGGATATTAGAGTCTGTTACTGGGACACAAACATGACTGGAGATGGCATCTATGTGTTCCTTTAGTGTTGTTATTAATGGATATTAGAGTCTGTTACCGGGACACAACATGACTGGAGATGGCATCTATGTGTTCCTTTAGTGTTGTTATTAATGGATATTAGAGTCTGTTACCGGGACACAACATGACTGGAGATGGCATCTATGTGTTCCTTTAGTGTTGTTATTAGAGTCTGTTACCGGGACACAACATGACTGGAGATGGCATCTATGTGTTCCTTTAGTGTTGTTATTAGAGTCTGTTACCGGGACACAACATGACTGGAGATGGCATCTATGTGTCCTTTAGTGTTGTTATTAGAGTCTGTTACCGGGACACAACATGACTGGAGATGGCATCTATGTGTTCCTTTAGTGTTGTTATTAGAGTTGTTACCGGGACACAACATGACTGGAGATGGCATCTATGTGTTCCTTTAGTGTTGTTATTAGAGTCTGTTACCGGGACACAACATGACTGGAGATGGCATCTATGTGTTCCTTTAGTGTTGTTATTAGAGTCTGTTACCGGGACACAACATGACTGGAGATGGCATCTATGTGTTCCTTTAGTGTTGTTATTAGAGTCTGTTACCGGGACACAACATGACTGGAGATGGCATCTATGTGTTCCTTTAGTGTTGTTATTAGAGTCTGTTACCGGGACACAACATGACTGGAGATGGCATCTATGTGTTCCTTTAGTGTTGTTATTAATGGATATTAGAGTCTTTTACCGGGACACAACATGACTGGAGATGGCATCTATGTGTTCCTTTAGTGTTGTTATTAATGGATATTAGAGTCTTTACCGGGACACAACATGACTGGAGATGGCATCTATGTGTTCCTTTAGTGTTATTAATTAGAGTCTTTACCGGGACACAACATGACTGGAGATGGCATCTATGTGTTCCTTTAGTGTTGTTATTAGAGTCTGTTACCGGGACACAACATGACTGGAGATGGCATCTATGTGTTCCTTTAGTGTTGTTATTAATGGATATTAGAGTCTTTTACCGGGACACAACATGACTGGAGATGGCATCTATGTGTTCCTTTAGTGTTGTTATTAGAGTCTGTTACCGGGACACAACATGACTGGAGATGGCATCTATGTGTTCCTTTAGTGTTGTTATTAATGGATATTAGAGTCTGTTACCGGACACAACATGACTGGAGATGGCATCTATGTGTTCCTTTAGTGTTGTTATTAATGGATGTTAGAGTCTGTTGCAGGACACAACATGACTGGAGATGGCCTCTATGTGTTCCTTTAGTGTTGTTATTAATGGATATTAGAGTCTGTTACCGGGACACAACATGACTGGAGATGGCCTCTATGTGTTCCTTTAGTGTTGTTATTAGAGTCTGTTACCGGGACACAACATGACTGGAGATGGCATCTATGTGTTCCTTTATTAATGTTATTAGAGTCTGTTACCGGGACACAACATGACTGGAGATGGCATCTATGTGTTCCTTTAGTGTTGTTATTAATGGATATTAGAGTCTGTTACCGGGACACAACATGACTGGAGATGGCCTCTATGTGTTCCTTTAGTGTTGTTATTAATGGATATTAGAGTCTGTTACCGGGACACAACATGACTGGAGATGGCCTCTATGTGTTCCTTTAGTGTTGTTATTAATGGATATTAGAGTCTGTTACCGGGACACAACATGACTGGAGATGGCATCTATGTGTTCCTTTAGTGTTGTTATTAGAGTCTGTTACCGGGACACAACATGACTGGAGATGGCATCTATGTGTTCCTTTAGTGTTGTTATTAATGGATATTAGAGTCTGTTACCGGGACACAACATGACTGGAGATGGCATCTATGTGTTCCTTTAGTGTTGTTATTAATGGATATTAGAGTCTGTTACCGGGACACAACATGACTGGAGATGGCATCTATGTGTTCCTTTAGTGTTGTTATTAGAGTCTGTTACCGGGACACAAAACGACTGGAGATGGCATCTATGTGTTCCTTTAGTGTTGTTATTAGACACCGGGACACAACATGACTGGAGATGGCATCTATGTGTTCCTTTAGTGTTGTTATTAATGGATATTAGAGTCTGTTACTGGGACACAACATGACTGGAGATGGCATCTATGTGTTCCAGTGTTGCAATATAATGGATATTTCACTTCTTGACACACATGACTGGAGATGGCATCTATGTGTTCCAGAAAATAACTATTTGGATATTAGACTCATGTGGACACCTGACTGGAGATGGCATCTGTGTTATTTAGTGTTGTTATTAATGGATATTAGAGTCTGTTACTGGGACACAACATGACTGGAGATGGCATCTATGTGTTCCTTAGTGCTGAATTAACACATCTGAGTCTGAATTAACACATCTGAGTCCTGGAGATTAACACATGTGTGGCATCTCAGTCCTGAATTAATGGATATCTGTGTCCTGTTAACACATCTGGAGTCTACCGGACACAACATGACTAACATCTATGTCTGAGTCCTGAATTAACACATTAGAGTCCGGGAATTAACATGACTGGAGATCTCTAAAGTGTTGTTATTAAGTCTGTTACCGGGACACAACATGACTGGAGATGGCATCTATGTGTTCCTTTAGTGTATTTTTGATTTAAAATGACTGGAGATGGTATCATCTTCCTTTATTTGGATAAATCAACACAATGATGACTGGAGATAATTATTTTCCATTATATTAACTGTACCGGGACCAACAGTGGAGATGGCATCTATGTGTTCCAGTGTTGTCATTAATGGATGTTAGAGTCTTTACGGGACAGATGACTAGATGGCTCTATGTGTTCCTTTATGTTATTAATGGATATTAAATGGACACAACATCACTGGAATATTGTTCACCATGTTATTTCCTTTAAATGGACACAACATGATGGAGATATCTATGTGTTCCTTTAGTGTTGTTTAGAGTCTTTAAACAACATGACTGGAGATGGCATCTATGTGTTCCTTAGTGTTGTTATTAATGGATATTAGAGTCTGTTACCGGGACACAACATGACTGGAGATGGCTCTATGTGTTCCTTTAGTGTTGTTATTAATGGATATTAGAGTCTGTTACCGGGACACAACATGACTGGAGATGGCCTCTATGTGTTCCTTTAGTGTTGTTATTAATGGATATTAGAGTCTGTTACCGGGACACAACATGACTGGAGATGGCATCTATGTGTTCCTTTAGTGTTGTTATTAGAGTCTGTTACCGGGACACAACATGACTGGAGATGGCATCTATGTGTTCCTTTAGTGTTGTTATTAATGGATATTAGAGTCTGTTACCGGGACACAACATGACTGGAGATGGCATCTATGTGTTCCTTTAGTGTTCCTATTAATGGATGTTAGAGTCCGGGACACAACATGACTGAGATGGCCTCTATGTGTTCCTTTAGTGTTGTTATTAGAGTCTGTTGGACACAACATGACTGGAGATGGCATCTATTGTTCCTTTAGTGTTGTTATTAATGGATATTAGAGTCTGTTACCGGGACACTCATGACTGAGATAATGGCATCTATGTGTTCCTTTAGTGTTGTTATTAGAGTCTGTTACCGGGACCAACATGACTGGATATGGCAAATCATTGGGCACCATAGTATCATTTTTTCATTCTATTTGTGAACTCATGAGATAATGGCATAATGTTAACAGTACAATAACATGTGCTATTTAGTGCTTCGGCTGCATAAACACTTAGTTTTTCAAAAGTATTGTTGTGCAACATCCACCTTGCAATATAACAACATTTCACTTCTTGACCATAGCTAGTTGCCTTGCCAGAAAATAACTATTTCCAGAAGTAGGACTCATGTGGACGTCCTGCCTAGAGAAATGCCTGTGTATATATGAGTCCTGAATTAACACATCTGAGTAATGAATTAACACATCTGAGTGCTGAATTAACACATCTGAGTCCTGAATTAACACATCTGAGTCCTGAATTAACACATCTCAGTCCTGAATTAACACATCTGTGTCCTGAATTAACACATCTCAGTCCTGAATTAACACATCTGTGTCCTGAATTAACACATCTGAGTCCTGAATTAACACATCTGAGTCCTGAATTAACACATCTGTGTCCTGAATTAACACATCTGAGTAATGAATTAACACATCTGAGTCCTGAATTAACACATCTGTGTCCTGAATTAACACATCTGTGTCCTGAATTAACACATCTGTGTCCTGAATTAACACATCTGTGTCCTGAATTAACACATCTGTGTCCTGAATTAACACATCTGTGTCCTGAATTAACACATCTGAGTAATGAATTAACACATCTGAGTCCTGAATTAACACATCTGTGTCCTGAATTAACACATCTGAGTCCTGAATTAACACATCTGAGTCCTGAATTAACACATCTGTGTCCTGAATTAACACATCTGAGTCCTGAATTAACACATCTGAGTCCTGAATTAACACATCTGAGTCCTGAATTAACACATCTGAGTCCAAAATTAACACATCTCTAAAGGTGAAAGTTCTTGAATTATGGTGGCACTTCATTTCTCTAGATTATTTTTGATTTAAAATGTATTTGGGTACATCTTCCCATTTTAAATCAACTCATATAATGACTTTTAATAATTATTTTACCATTATAATAACTGTGCCAACAGTAGGAGTAGTACACCAGGTCATCAATCCTTTAAAATTCATTTACTAAGATTATGAATATTGCTCACCATGTTATTTCCTTTAAATGGACCAACATCATGTGAATATTTCTCACCATGTTATTTCCTTTAAATGGACCAACATCATGTGAATATTTCTCACCATGTTATTTCCTTTAAATGGACCAACATCATGTGAAACTTAGTGTTAAGACCCACCACATTTATGACATACTAAAATGGTGAACTAATAATGATATGTAATATAGACCCCTCCCCTGATAACAGTCTGCCACTGGTGAGAATGAACAAGGTCCTTGTACACTGTATCTTTGGGAATCAGTGATTTTCAAGGCAGTAGCACCAATGACATAAAACTGAGGGATACACATTATACTAGTAAAAATAATGTTTTTTAATAGCCTTCTTTCATTTTTATTGATCTATACAATATATTAAATACTTTAGTTGACTGTCTAGCATAACAAATAAGAGATATCTCTAAATCCCCAGAACATCACTACAACTCTACACATCAATACTGGAACAAGGATATTTGCACACCCTGAGCTTCTAAAACAATGCACATACAGTTGTGATGTATAAAGGACTTGCATTAGGTACTTAATAAACAGTTCAATACAAACAAAACAGTTATGATATGTAACTATTTGTCATTTTAAAGTGTTTTTCATGGAAGGGACCCAAATGCCACTGTAATTCAAGAATGACCCAAGTGTAAATAAGACGCTGGGTTTGATCTTGAATAATCAAACCGATTAGGTTTCCTCACCATTTAGTGTACACATGGAAAGCTAATTGTCATTCCTGTAAAGCACTGCTCAGCACAAGGCCCTGATTAATCAATCCATTTACAATATTTGTTTTATATTTGTTTATAAAATTGGTCAGAGAGGATATACCAAGTGAGTTGAGTTTATCTCTGCCCAAACCCTGACACATCTACTACTGTAAGTGTAACAGTGGTATTTCAGTAGCAATAGCTTCAGAGGAACTGGGCTGGAGAGGGTATGGTTCAGGCCCAACCAATTTGTACAGTATTTGGCAGTGTGCTGGACACCTCTGACTGATTCAGGTCAGGTCAGGGTTACGACTCATTTGTGGCACAAAATGAGAAGCTAGTTTTGAAGTGGGACCGGTTTGTCGGGTTGAAGCGAACATATTGGAGTAAGGGAACCGTGCTCACATCTACTGTATGCGTTGCTCATTTCACCCCGGAGGACTTCGATGGCTTAATATATCCAGTGGAATGCAGCACACAGAATGATACTGTCACATCTGCTCCTGCTACACCCCCTAGTGGACATTCTGTGTCTCCTTGACCTGCAGCCTTTCCCCCAGTTCTCTCCCTCTCCCTCTTCTTCTCTCTCTGTGTGTGATTGTGTGGTTGGAGACAGGTGTGCAGTTCCCCACCAGCTGCAACCCGTTCCATAATCAAGACCTCTACAAATACTCAGTCCTGCCATTTCCACTCTGCCAGATCTAGTCTCTGTTCAGTCGGACACGCATCTAGCTATTTGTTGTGATTTAAGATCCTGTATCCTGCTGTGCCTATTTCATTGCCTGACACTGTTTCTCTTCTCACTGCAGTTTTGCCGCTCTAACTCTGGTTCCTGTCTCCTGTTCCACATCTCGCTACCCTGTTCTGGATTCAACTCATCACTTCCTTGGATTCCCCTCCAGACCTGTTTACCCTGTCCCAACCCAGCTCACTCCAACCTCAGCCTCCATAACTGGTTTCCTACAACTCATCCAAGCTTCGCTGGATCTGCACTTCATCTCTAAGCATTAAGAAGGAAAGAAATTCAACAGATTAACCTTAAACAAGGCACACTTGTTAATTGAAATTCCAGGTGACTACCTCATGAAGCTGGTTGAGAGAATGCCAAGAGTGTGCAAAGCTGTCATCAATGCAAAGGGTGGCTACTTTGAAGAATTGCAAATATAAAATATATTTAGATTTATTTAAATAGTTTGTTTACTACATGATTCCATATGTTGTATTCCATAGTTTTGGTGTATTCAGTATTAGTCTACAAATCAAAGTTTATTTGTCACGTTTGCTGACTACAACAGGTGAAATGCTTACTTATGGGCTCTAACCAATAGTGTGAAAAAAAGGTTGTGTGTGTGTGTGTGTGTGTGTGTGTGTGTGTGTGTGTAAGGAAATAAAACAGTAAAAAGACATTTGAAAATAACAGTAGCAAGGCAATATACAGGCACCGGTTGGTCAGGCTTATTGAGGTAGTATGTACCTGTATGGTTGAAGTGACTATGCATATATGATGAGTAGCAGTAGTGTAAAAGAGGGGTTGGTTGGTGGGTGGCTGGACACAATGCAGATAGCCCGGTTAGCCAATGTGTGGGAGCACTGGTTGGTCAGGCCAATTGAGGTAGTAGGTACATGAATGTATAGTTAAAGTGAATTGCATATATGATAAATAGAGAGTAGCAGCAGTGTAAAAGAGGGGTTGGGAGGGGGGCACACAATGCAAATAGTCTGGGTAACCATTTGGTTACCTGTTCAGGAGTCTTATGGCTTGGGGGTAAAAACTGTTGAAGCCTTTTGTCCTAGACTTGGCACTCCGGTACCACTTGCCATGCGGTAGTAGAGAGAACAGTCTATGACTATGACAATTTTTAGGGCCTTCCTCTGACAATGTAGACAATAGTCAAAATTAAGAAAAACCCTTGAATGAGTCCAAACGTTTAACTGGTATTGTACATCCACAAGTCCTAATTGTTTCAGACCACGGGGTCTTGGTCAAATATTTTGCGAAACACTCACCCTTAAGTCATTTGTTGATTCTGAATGGATCCTGCAGTAAATGTTCACACTAAATGGTTAAGTTACAGGTTACTAGTCCACAACCAGCTGTCAAAACAAGCTGCTTCCTGAGCCACTAGTGAGGAGATAGCCACCTTTCTCAATTACCCAGAGAGGAGACAGCACCACTGAAACCACAATGCTGTCTGGTGCCCATGCATGATGACATTTCAAATAAACCAACTCAATCCCTTTTGTATTATTGTCTGTATGAAGTCTGTATGCTCAACAATATAACAGCCTACGGTCCTATTGAGGTCCAGTGAAACATATAGCCAACTATAGGGTTTAGAGGCAGGTGGAGGTGCAGTATATCCACTTCTGCCTAGTCACAGTAATTAGTAAATACCTGTCTGTTGTGGGTTGTTTACACAAGATGGTGAAATGAATCCTGGGAGGTTCATTTAAAAACTCATTATTTGGGGATTATGGTCAAGCACATCCTGTACAATATCGAGGATAATATTCTAATGTAGACAGTTTGTGGGGGTGTGTGTGGTTGTGGAAGACTGGGGCAACAACATGTTAAAGAACAGCCTTTATAAGGGTTATTCCTGGTGAGGCTTTGGCTAGAGAGGAAAGGAGAAGGCAAGTGGTGATCACTAAGCAGCCTTTATAAGGGTTATTCCTGGTGAGGCTTTGGCTTGAGAGGAAAGGAGAAGGCAAGTGGTGATCACTAAGCAGCCTTTATAAGGGTCATCCCTGGTGAGGATTTGGCTAGAGAGGAAAGGAGAAGGCAAGTGGTGATCACTAAGCAGCCTTTATAAGGGTTATTCCTGGTGAGGCTTTGGCTAGAGAGGAAAGGAAGGCAAGTGGTGATCACTAAGCATCTAAAGGTTGGTTTTCAGTCCTTCTAACAGTTTCATTAGAGGAAACTTGTCTTAATTTATACTAAGACTGTGTGTGCTGACTCTACAGTATGTGCTTTGTGACAGGAGGACGTGCAGGGATGAGACCCATGGACCACAGTGTGCTGAAATGTCTCTTCTCCCTATTCTTGCTAACAGGTAAGATATTGGGCTCCATTTGACTCTTCTTAAAACAGGTGTGAATTATGCTAGAACAATGTCATCTTTGTTCCTATTAGCAGATATGAAGTAAAGAGTGTAAAACATTTTTATTATATGCGATTGCAAACTGCATTTTTATTTCTTGTCACAAACAGATGATATTATTAAAGTCATGAAAAAGAAACATGTCCAATGAAAAATCAAATAAATATAACCCAGCTAGCACATTTGGTTCTTTGGAAGTTGCGGGAACGTATGTTTTTGGTTTTACATTGGTTGTGGGAACACAGCCATACGTTTCCTGACTGGTAAAACTGAACATTTTTTAAACATTCTGAGAGCAGAAGTGAAAATGTTATCTGTTCTGAGAACATTTATTTTTAGGTTGCAGGAAGGTTCTGATGACGTTTTACTCTGGTTCCTTGAACATTTTCCTGGGAGTTATTTTTTATTATAATATCGAATGTATTTGATTAAATATGCAGACAGACAGATTAAAAGTAAGTTTACATTTTAATGCCTCTGACAGCCAACTTTCTAGCTCCGTTCATAACTTTTGGACTTCATAGCATTCCCAGAAAGCATGGATTATTGAGTCATTATTAGTTTTACACTTAAGACATGACTGAATTTTTGTAATTTTTCTCTTGTATAATAAATTCTATACTTTAGTTTATACTGGATTAAGCATACATTTTCATTAACTGTAATTTCGTTAATTAAGTTCCAACATTCCCTCTATCTTGTGCCAACATCAGTTATTTTAAAGCCTTGTTTCCAATAGTTTATATATATATTTTAAGAGATTGACAGTTGGATATGCTCTCTCCAAGGTTTTGTATATCTTATATCATACGAACATCATTTTTTGACTCATATAGATTTCCTCAGGGTTGCTCTGATGTCCAAAAGATTTCAAATCTAAATTTCGTGATATGTAACTTTTAAGTTGCAGGTATTTGAAAATATCTAAATTTTGTGATATGTAACTTTTAAGTTGCAGGTATTTGAAAATATCTACATTGGTCAGTCCAAAATTGCGTTTTAATTCTGTCATGGAAATAAATATGTTCCTGTTACCAAGTCATTTTATCAAATCAAATCATTTTATGGTTTCCATTCTTTTAGATTTTCATATGGACCAATTTATCGGAGATTTCTGAAAAGCTATTCAATGATTGTTCCATAGGTTGTATTTTTAGGGAGTAATATTGCTTCTTGTAAAATACCTTTAATTTGATTTTATATTGTTATATTGTTCTGAACTATGAAGTTGTTCATGTTCTTAGCTTTATCCATTGAAAATAGACTAAAACAAAAATAAATTATTCTTGGGATGAGGATGCACATCTTTTTTACTCATATAACAGACCCCATTTCAAAGGTAACAAGCACTCATTAATTAAGATCAGGTGTGGCCAATTAGTGGGCGCGACCAACCCACCTGAACACACTTTACAAGGTAGAGGATAGAGTTTTGTTGATGCTGAGAACAAAATCTATATGTTTTTACATAACAGTCTTCAAACATTCTCCATTACAACAATTTTCTTGTGTTTTTTTTAATAGAAAGTTCTCTTGTATTTTTTAAAATTGTATTACTTTCTCAGAAATCCAAGCAACTATCCTGCACCATTCCCAGAAAAGTTGTGGGAAGGTTGTATGCAAAATAACCACAGGACAATCAAGCACTTGCCAAGCTCTAAAACATATTGTTCTCAGAACGTAACTGATAATGGACTAGTGATAAGAGTATCAGGTTTAGATACAGTGCAATATACAGAGAGCATGATCACTTTTCACAGTGAGTCACTACTTTGAAGACATGCAACAACCTTATCCCATTTCATTTTGACTGTGTAAGTCATTTATTGTACTGTTGAACTATTGAAAAGCCTCGTTGGTTCCGAGAAAAGCGCTATATAAATCCAATATTATATTCTGAAATTAAATACCCATCTCTGGTTCCACAGTATCTGCATCAGGCACTCTATCCAACGCAGCAGTTACTACTATCCAACCACTATCAAATACAGCCAGTGCATCCCAACCAGCCAACACAGCCACTTCATCCAGTGCAACCACACCATCCTGTTTGACCCGTCGATGTCTGGCCAGCATGCTGATTGCGAAAGAAGCTCGGAGTCCGCCACAGTCTCCACGGTGCATCTCAATTATCCGTGTGCCGTCAATCGTGTACGAAACTCTGTCTGTCGTAAGTCCCTTTCCTTTTAATGGAGTTTTCTGCAATGTGATGAGTTTCAGAGATAACATATTGACATTTCTATCACTATGTGATGAATTATCCTCTTCCTAATAAGGATACAAAAACCTCCGCTTCGAGAGTCGTCTGGAAGTCCCGCTGGTAAGTACCCTCTTAGGAAAAAAAAAAAAAAAAAGGTGCTATAACCTAAAATGGTTCTCCGGCTGTCTTCATAGGAGAACCTTTTGAGGAACCCTATTTGATTCCAGGTACAAACCCTTTGGGTTCAATGTAGAATCCTTTCCACAGAGGGTTTGACCTGGAACCAAAAAGAGTTTTCCTATGAGGACAGCTGAAGAACCCTTTGGAACCCCTTATTCTAAGAGTGTAGGCACAAAACATCCAGAGACATTCAAGTAAATGGGACATTTTGAAATACCACTCATTATGATTATACACTACAGTCTTGGGAAGACCCTGATTTATCATGGGACACATCAGTCTATCATCATGATATGGTGGTCCTGCCTGTCAGCAAAATCTGACTCCTGAACTCCATGTGACTAATGGGTGAGTCCACTAACAACAGAATACAATAACTTACGTTATGTTTAATTATAATTTTTCATTTAGATTTTATAACAGTCAATTTATGTGTAATCTTCTAAATAGCGAGTGAAACATGGACAGAATTAAAGACAGTACTAATATGTTTTAAGTGTCCAAATGTTTAGGTGTGACAGTTTTAGTAGATCAATCCTCAGTTGTCTGTCCTCAACCTCTCATGTCTAAAGAGTGCAAACAACGATGAAGCACAGCAACAAGGACTTGCTGGTGCACAGCAACGGGACTATAGAGCACATGGTCATCATGAACACTGTGGTGGGCTGTGAAGTCAATCTGTACAACTACCCCTTCGCTTCAGATTTCTGTGCCATCGCCCTGAATGTGTGGGCAATTAGTGGTAAGTGCATCATTTCAAACTTCATTTTGTCTGCTAAATGGCTCTTGCACACCATTATTTACCAAAGCTCTTACTAACCAAAACAACAAACCAAAAAAATAGTTGTCTGTATAGCCTAATGCAATTTAGTATATAATGCATTTCAGTTTATTTGTCATCTTTGGAATTTCCTATGCATCCTGACTTTCTAGCATTTCTTTTGGTGCTTGTTAGTGGTCTGGACACAGTGTGGGGCCATACTTAAGAACGTTACGAACGTTAGAAAACGTTTTTTTAATGTTAAAGTTCAAGCATCAGACAATTAACATTGTTGATGTAGTTGCATGTGATCAAAGGCTGTATGTTAACTGTTCCCATGACATAACCTGGCAGATTTATCCATATGCTAACCTCATCAGATGGCAATGATTATTTCCTGTAACAAATTCCGCATCCGGCCATCAAAGACCTTAAACTTTTTTGTTGTCCCCTTCTAAAGATTCCATCTTTAACTAAAGTTATCTCCCAAATTAAATAATGTTAATTCATAAGTTAAGAACAAATCATAATTATATTAACAACATAACAAATGCAAGCTCTAATTCGTTGTATAGCCTAGTTCAAGGTGGTGGCGTGAAATAGACATGTGTAGGTAAATGGTAAGCTTTCGCCTAGCCTCAAAGCGGAAGTTCAGGATTTTACAACTTTATGTTCGATGGTTCCTCACCCTAAAAGTAGTATGGGCAAGGAGAAACTGTAATCCATGGTTCGGTTTTCTCTGAACAGCCACTACAAACTTCAGCTAACTTTAGCCACCGCTAACAAAAAATCTATGCGAGTGAAAAGGGAAATCATGCAATTGTCAATTTTACAAAATCATTTTTTAAATTTGTGGTAGTTTTTCCATCCCCTCCTGAGAACCAAGCTAAAACTGAACAAAGAGCCTAAAATCCAGGAATGAACGAAAGCAAATATGTTGTGGACCGTTACACCCCTAATGGCTATTGATATAAAACATTGTTTTTGTTATAAACTATGGTATGATCTTTGAGTGAGAGAACTAGTATCAAATATCTGCTTTTCCAGGATGTGGCATGTTCCTGGACTTTGGGAATGTGAGCACAACTAGCGCAAACCGTGGGGACTGGCTAACCGAGGAGGTGGAACTCAATGCTAAAGGAGGCAGAGATGATCGCAACTATCTATGGGTTAGTGAGTGCTCCTGGTGCATTCTATCTATGGGTTAGTGAGTGCTCCTGGTGATTTCAGTAGTTTATGGGACATGTAGAGAGTATCTATGGGTTAGTGAGTGTTCCTGGTGATTTCAGTAGTTTATGGGATATGTAGAGTAAAGTATCTCTATCTGATCTGATTTCAGTAGTTTATGTGGGATATGTAGAGTAAAAGTACTCTTTATCTATGGGTTAGTGAGTGTTCCTGGTGATTTCAGTAGTTTATGTGGGATATGTAGAGTAAAGTATCTTTATCTATGGGTTAGTGAGTGCTGCTGGTGATTTCAGTAGTTTATGTGGGATATGTAGAGTAAAGTATCTCTATCTATGGGTTAGTGAGTGCTGCTGGTGATTTCAGTAGTTTATGTGGGATATGTAGAGTAAAGTATCTCTATCTATGGGTTAGTGAGTGCTGCTGGTGATTTCAGTAGTTTATGTGGGATATGTAGAGTAAAGTATCTCTATCTATGGGTTAGTGAGTGTTCCTGGTGATTTCAGTTGTATTTTATTTATGTGGGACATGTAAAGGTACCTTATTTTTATGGGCAAAGCTTAAACATTTACACTCAAAAGACACTTATTCAAAACAAATGATTTCTGCCTGGCTTTTTATTTTATTTATTTAAACTTTATTTAACTAGGCAATTCATAGAACTCTTATTTACAATGACGGCCTACCAAAAGGCAAAAGGCCTCCTCGTGACGGGGGCTGATAAAATAAATATATATATATATATATATATATATATATATATATATATATATATATATCACATACATACATATATAGTCAATAACACAACACTACATATGAGACCTAAGACAAAAACATAGCAAGCCAGCAACACATGACAACACAGCATGTTAGCAACATAACATGACAAAAACATGGTAGCAACACAGCATGGTAGCAACACAACATGGTAGCAACACATGACAACACAACATCATGGTAGCAACACAACATCATGGTAGCAACACAACATGGTAGCAACACAGCATGGTAGCAACACAACATGACAACAACATGGTAGCAACACATGACAACACAGCATGGTAGCAACACAACATCATGGTAGCAACACAACATGGTAGCACACAACATGACAACAACATGGTAGCAACGCATGACAACACAGCATGGTAGCAGCACAAAACATGGTACAAACATTATTGGGCACAGACAACAGCACAAAGGGCAAGAAGGTACAGACAACAATACATCATGCAAAGCAGCCACAACTGTCAGTAAGAGTGTCCATGATTGAGTCTTTGAATGAAGAGATTGAGATAAAACTGTCCAGTTTGAGTGATTGTTGCAGCTCGTTCCGGTCACTACCTGCAGGGAACTGAAAAGACGAGCGACCCAGGGATGTGTGTGCTTTGGGGACCTTTAACAGAATGTGACTGGCAGAACAGGTGTTGTATGGAGGATGAGGGCTGCAGTAGATATCTCAGATAGGGGGTGTGAGACCTAAGAGGGTTTTATAAATAAGCATCAACCAGTGGGTCTTGCGACGGGTATACAGAGACGCCCAGTTTACAGAGGAGTATAGAGTGCAGTGATGTGTCCTATAAGGAGCCGACTGATAAAGAACATCTAGCCACTCGAGAGAACCCTTACCTACCGATCTATAAATTATGTCTCCGTAATCTAGCATGGGTAGGATGGTCATCTGAATCAGGGTTAGTTTGGCAGCTGGGGTGAAAGAGGAGTGATTACGATAGAAGAAACCAAGTCTAGATTTAACTTTAGCCTGCAGCTTTGATATGTGCTGAGAGAAGGACAGTGTACCGTCTAGCCATACTCCCAAATGCTTGTATGAGGTGACTACTTCAAGCTCTAACCCCTCAGAGGTAGTAAACACACCTGTGGGGAGAGGGGCATTCTTCTTACAGAACAACATGACCTTTGTTTTGAGGTGTTCAGAACAAGGTTAAGGGTAGAGAAAGCTTGCTGGACACTAAGAAAGCTTTGTTGTAGAGCATTTAACACAAACTCCTGGGAGGGGCCAGCTGACTATAAGACTATCATCTACATATAAATGGATGAGAGAGCTTCCTACTGCCTGAGCTATGTTGATGCAAATTGAGAAGAGTGTGGGGTCTAGGATTGAGACTTGGGGTACTCCCTTGGTGACAGGCAGTAGCTGAGACAGCAGATTTTCTGACTTTAAACACTGCACTCTGAGGTAGTTAGCAAACCAGGCCAAAGACCCCCAGAGACACCAATACTCCTTAGCCGGCTTATCTGTCTGTCTTCACAGGTATTGCTGAAAATGCGGTCCGAAACCCGTTTCTATCCCTGGTCCTGCCCAGTATACTAATCATCTTGGCTGATGTAGGCAGCTTCGCCCTGCCGCTGGGAGAGAGTAAGCGCATCCCCTTCAAGGTTAAACTGGTTCTCAGCTTCATCATGTTCCTCAACATCCTCAAGGACCTTCTGCCTGGAGGAGGCCAGTGCAGCCCCATCATCCGTGAGTATCCTGTGTGTAATGCACCAGAATGAAACAGCATTTTGTTATAAATGGTGTGTATGTATCGGAGTTAGAGCAACTGCACCAAAAAAGCTAAACATTCCTATTGTAAACGGCCAATCAGAAACATTTATTCTATTGTAAAAATTGACTACAAAGTGTAAAAAGGGGCATTTTTGTCGTAAAATCAGCCTCTTCCAAAACTGAATTTGGTACCTAAGTGTGTCACAGCGTAAATTAAGGTTGGGTTTGGATTCCAATCATGTCATCAATTCATGTCCCCTTTTGCCCAGGTTGTTTGTGGAAGAGTGGGCAAGTTTGTTTTGCATGTTTTGCATGAAATCAGTCAATTGAAATAAATTCATTAGGCCCTAATCTATGGAATTTACATGACTGGCAATACAGATATGCATCTGTTGGTCACAGATACTTGGATCAGAAAACCAGTCAGTATCTGGTGTGACCACTATTTGCCTCATGCAGTGCGACACTCCTTCACATAGAGTTGACCAGGCTGTTGCTTGTGGCCTGTGGAATTTTGTCCCACTCCTCTTCAATGGTTGTGCAAAGTTGCTGGATATTGGCGGGAACTGGAACATGCTGTTGGAACACACGTTGATCCAGAGCATCCCAAACTTGCTCAATGGGTGCCATGTCTGAGTTTGCAGGCCATGGAAGAACTGGGAAATGTTCAGCTTCGAGGAATTGTGTACAGATTCTTGCGACATGGGGCAGTACATTATCATTCTGAAGCATGGTGATGGCGGTGGATGAATGGCACGACAATGGGCCTCAGGATCTCGTCACGGTAACTCTGATTTCAAATTACCCTTGATAAAATGCAATTGTGTTTGTTGTCCGTAGCTTATGACTGCCCATACCATAACCCCACCTCCACCATGGGACACTCTGTTCACAACGTTGCAAACCGCTCACCCACACAACGCCACACACGCTGTCTGCCATCTGCCCGGTACAGCTGAAACCAGGATTAATCCATGAAGAGCACACTTCTCCAGTGTGCCAGTGGCCATCGAAGGTATAGGATTTTCCCTATGAAGTCTGTTACGACGCCCGTCAGGTTAAGACCCTGGTAAAGACCACGAGCAGGCAGATGCGCTTCCCTGAGACTGGTTCTGACAGCTTGTGCAGAAAGTCTTCGGTTGTGCAAACCCACAGGTTCATCAGCTGTCCGGGTGGCTCGTCTCAGACCATTATAGGATCAGCCGTCTTGCTTCAGGGGGAGATGTGGCGATATGCTGATGTCTACAGTATCTGATGACGTTATGTCAAGTTCATAAACACACTGCCAGGCATGCACAGTACAACCTGTGATGTTCTATACTGAACCAAAATATAAAACGCAACATGTAAAGTGTTGGTCCCATGTTTCATGAGCTGAAATAAAAGATCCCAGAAACATTCCATATGCACAAAAAGCTTTTTTCTCTCAAATGTTATGCACACATTTGTTTACATCCCTGTTAGTGAGCATTTCTCCTTTGCCAAGATAATCCATCCACCTGACAGGTGTGGCATATAAAGAAGCTGATTAAACAACATAATTCCACAGGTGCACCTTGTGCTGGGGGACAATAAAAGGCCACTCTAAAATGTGCAGTTTTGTCACAAAACACAATGTGTTGTAGGACCGCTGAGCTGACTGAAGACCGCGGGCATTCAACTCGCAGTAGTTGATATCATTTCCACGGTAACATGTATTTACATCACATGATGAAACTTTGAAACTATGTTGCAAGGTACATTCGCAGCAAGGTTATGTAGAACGAGTATCGCATTAAACATTCCAGACACTGGTTCTTGCCATCTTGGCATACTTTTGATTTGACAGAGCACTATGTGCTAGCCTAAGGTTAGACAGGCTAGCCTAAGGTTAGACAGGCTAGCCTAAGGTTAGACAGGCTAGCCTAAGGTTAGACAGGCTAGCCTAAGGTTAGACAGGCTAGCCTAAGGTTAGACAGGCTAGCCTAAGGTTAGACAGGCTAGCCTAAGGTTAGACAGGCTAGCCTAAGGTTAGACAGGCTAGCCTAAGGTTAGACAGGCTAGCCTAAGGTTAGACAGGCTAGCCTAAGGTTAGACAGGCTAGCCAGCTCCCCCCAGTTTGTCAAAACATATGGTCGATAAGAGTTTCTATTCGCCTCTTCTTTTCTACTTTAGCCTTCACACAGAACTGAATTAGATGATCATCTTGAGATGGCGAGTCACTCAGGTGGGGTGAAACCACAACCCAAAGACAACTTTTGTTTGGCTTCAATCACGACCGCTAGCATTTCATAATGAGACAAATCTAAAACAAGGCCAAATCAGGAAGTTCAGCCGCCCTTTAAGAATGTGCAGAAAGCTCACTCCACAGCTAGCTTGAAATGTTGCCAAGGGAGCTATCAAATTGGATATTTTTCTATAGCTCAATTGTTTGGTACGGTGTCAAGGTGGACGGCTGATGTGTGTTTGCGAGCAGAGTTTCACTATTTCCAGCCCGGTATGTTACAGGGACAGTAAAGAAAGATATACTGGTAGCAGCACACTGATGTCGGTTTCATGTATACAGGACCTCTCTGCCACCATATAACACTCACACATCTCTCTGTTGTTCTCCATAGGAAAGCACTTCTGTTTCTGTTTGGTCATCCTGGTGTTGAGCACGTTGCAGTCTATGGTGCTCACACGCCTGGCTAAGTGTGGCACTCTCTGGCCCTGCAGCCTCTCCAAGTCCAAAGACTCACTGCTTAAAGACACAGACAATGAAGACGGTAAACTTTTTCATTATTCTGTCATCTCAGTTATCCACAGAGCAAGATATATTTTTATCTGGTTGCCAAAGAAGACGTTACCAAACCTCCTTATTAGGACTGCCAGAGTTAATCAGTTAACGTTATCATTTTTGTGCACAATATTTTATTTATTTACTATTAATCGCATTGTGTGAAAGTGTTGAATACACTGAAAACATCAAATACATCATCTATACCGCAAAAATGTACAATACCATGTAAAAATAAGTGGACATTGAGATGAAATACTGTCCTTTCTTTGACCTAATTTGACTGTTACATTAGACAGAATCAAGACGTCAATATTCTTAATGTATCTTTGTATTTATAAATCCTAAAACTACAGCTCACTTTGGAATGTATTTCCCCCAGTTAATTGTTGACATCCCTAGTCTTTATGCAACCATTTATAACCTGACCATGATGTCATAATGACTTTATTGCAACCAGTCTACATTAAGGGGTACCCCATTTAAATATATGCTTATAGGGGGAATTTTAACCATTTACTTAAACCATTTACTGACAGTGTTACTGTTTGAGAGTTTTTTTTTTTTGTTGCCATGATTTCCAATTTGTGGTCAAATTTGACACGTGTTGGCACTTTTAGGGGGCAAAATAAATTGGCCACTTTTAGGGTTAAAAAAATAAAATCAGCACCATAAACAAGTCGAGGTATTTTGTTAATGCACAACCATTCTTACTCTCTAGCTGCAGTTGACGTCTTACCCAGCATATTTCTCGCATGTCCATAAAAATAATAATGTTATGTTAATCATGTAACCCTTTTTTCTGTCCTTTACTTTGTCTAGACTCCAAGTTTGATATTAAAGCCTCAGAGGAAGAGAAGAATACAGCCCTCCAGAAGGTGGTGAAGTTTCTCAACAAAATGGCTGCACAAGACCAGAAAAATGCTATACACCATCGCTTTGCCAACAAAGTGGACTTGATCTGTTTCTGTATCTATCTCACCATCCTCATTGTTTACTCATTCATCATTTTATTTTTCTCCTTTGGTTCTCGATGTGAGATCGACCATTTACAATTCTGGCATTAAATTCTGTATTTGCGTTTAACAATGATATTTAAATAAATATAAAGTGTGTACTCTTCAGTAGAGATTTAACAATATTTATTTCAATATGTTTGAGCTAAGAATTAAATTGATTAGGACTATGCATCCTACCTATGAAATACCTCTGCATATCTATCCATTTTCCATTCTTCCTGTGCCATCCAAATTCCTGCATAGCCTACTGGTCAACGTACTGTAGTCAAAAATAATGCGAACGATGACGTTCAGTGATGAAGATACGTCTAGCAACTTGCTGGTGCCGAGGCCCAGCATGATGACTCAATCACGATTTATGGTATTGTTTGAATGACTGACCCCTGTAATAGCCCCCAGATGGTCTAACACCTTATCAGTGGCAATCTCGATGAAAACACGTTCCTATGGAAGTCATGGGGGTCACTGATGCCAGGATAAGATGTGAAGACTGATGAAACTTGAATCGACTAAGTTAATGTTACTGTGTGAATGAAATTGTCATGTTTGGATTGTTTCAAGAGTTCATAAAGGGCTATGTATTTTGGTTTTATAATACTTTATAATATAATATGCTATGAACTTTGATATGTTTTATAGTAATATGCTATGAACTTAGATATGTTTTATAATACTATGCTATGTATTTTTCTACGCTGTTAAGACTTAGGATATTTTGTATTCTCTTTATCGTGAAGATTACTGGTATGTACCATTTGCTAATTGTATTCTTATTGCGTAACTGTAATAAATCGGATTACTTTCAAATAGATAAACCGTAGTCCTCACATTTGAGTAATATTCCTTGAATTATCATTTGGTGGAATGTCTAATGGTAAATGGTATTCACAATATACATAGCATATATGCTCTCTCTCTAACTGTGCATCTCTGAGCTAAGGTTAACTCAATAATGTAATGCTAGTACATCGATTGCAAGATATTAGCTCCTTGTTCCTTAGCCTCTTGATTGCCTAATGGTAAACCTACACACATCTTACAGTATTCCGAGTGGTGACGCAAGGCTTGCAACCTTGGCAATACCCACTGGATCCGATAATGGGCCCATAGTGTTCACATGATAATGGAGTCAGGTGGTATATCATAGTAGGGTCATAGACCCCTACACTAATTCTGTCATCCTCAGTGAAGTGAATGTTCACTATTCTACATTACCAGGTTGTTAGCTAGCTAGGTAACATGACTAAACAACCCACTGGGCAAAAACTGGTTGAATCAATGTTGTTTCCATGTCATTTCAACCCCCCAAAAATGAATGTAATGACATTGAATCAACATGGAAAACTGATTGGATTAGCAGAAAGTCATCAACACTAGGGCATTTCATATTTCTTCCACCCAGCTTTTAAACCAAATCCAATGATGTGGTGACATTTGTTGTTGAATTCATGTTAGTTGACAACTCATCCAAATTTAAATCAAAACTAAACGTTGAACTAACATTTGTGCCCAGTGGGAATGTTGTTTGTTATCAAACCCAAAAATAGCGACCCACAACATGGTTATATACAATGCGCATAACAAGAATAACAAGTAGCCTCTTAGAGAAAAGGGTTCCAAAAGGGTTCTGCGGCTGTCCCTATAGGTGAACCCTTTTTGGTTCCAGGTAGAACCCCTGTGGAAAGGGTTCTACATGGAACCTAAAAGGATTGTACCTGGAGCCAAAATGGGTTCTTCAAATGGTTATCCTATGGGGACAGCCTTGTTATCAAAGAATGGGGCACAACTTTTGAACGGTGTGGGCTACAGACACAGTTTTCAGCAATGGAAAGGCACAAGCATGATTGTGACGAAACTGTGCTCCGTTTGTCCTCTATGGCAGTCAGGGGTTACGTAAACCCTTAATGAATACATGGAAAGGGGACTGTAGCTGTAGTATAGATGCAGTGTGAAGGCCTTATATTATCTCCTAACTAAGCAGGTTCTCAACCTTCCTGTTTCAAATTTAAGAGTATTATCTGGTGAGAACGCATTAATTAAATATACCGGTGCTGTTGAGTGGAACAAACTATGACAGCAAGTCAGAGCCATGCCGACCATAACTTCATTTAAAAAGAATGTCAAAAGCTGGCGAACTGCAGCACTCCAAACGATTCCTTCTCGTTTGAGTTTGAGCAGAGACTGTGTGTATGTTTTGTGTCCATCATAACATTCAATAATACATTAATTGCATTTCATCTTGCACCATGCAATCAATTACCAGTCCTAAACATGTATTTTTCATCCTCTACAGTATGCTGTTATTGCTGCCTGCAGCATGATCTCTTTTATAGTTGTTGGTTGGAGCAGGTCTCCAGAGCCGCTGAGCCGGAGGAGTTTGTATTAAAGGCTCTGCATGGTCAATCTGACAGCTGCAGTGGTTGTACAGCACTTACTGCGATACGGGCTCTGCAAAAGTCAGAGCAGACATACAATGGCGTGCGAAATTATTCACCCCCTTGGCATTTTTCTGAATTTGTTACCTTACAACCTGGAATTAAAATAGATTTTTGGGGGGATTTGTATCATTTGATTTACACAACATGCCTACCACTTTGAAGATACAAAATATTTTTTATTGTGAAATAAACAAGAAAAAAAAGAAAACTTGAGCGTGCATAACTATTCACCCCTCCCCAAAGTCAATACTTTGTAGAGCCACCTTTTGCAGCAATTACAGCTGCAAGTCTCTTGGGGTGTCTATAAGCTTGGCACATCTAGCCACTGGGATTTTTGCCCATTCATCAAGGCTAAACTGCTCCAGCTCCTTCAAGTTGGATGGGTTCCGCTGGTGTACAGCAGTCTAAGTCATACCACAGATTCTCAATTGGATTGAGGTCTGGGTTTTGACTAGGCCATTCCAAGACATTTAAATGTTTCCCCTTAAACCACTAGAGTGACGCTTTAGCAGTTTGCTTAGGGTCATTATCCTGCTGGAAGGTGAACCTCCGTCCCAGTCTCAAATCTCTGGAAGACAAACAGGTTTCCCTCAATAATTTCCCTGTATTTAGTGCCATCCATCATTCCTTCAATTCTGACTAGTTTCCCAGTCCTGCCGATGAAAAACAGTCCAACAGCATGATGCTGCCACCATCATGCTTCACTGTGGGGATGCTGTTCTCGGGTGATGAGAGGTGTTGGGTTTGAGCCAGACATAGCGTTTTCCTTGATGGCCAAAATGCTCAATTTTAGTCTCATCTGACCAGAGTACCTTCTTCCATATGTTTGGCGAACACCAAACATGTTTGCTTATTTTTCTTTAAGCAATGGCTTTTTGGCCACTCTTTTCCAGCTCTGTGGAGTGCGGCTTAAAGTGGTCCTGTGGACAGATACTCCAATCTCCCCTGTGGAGCTTTGTAGCTCCTTCAGAGTTATCTTTAGTCACTTTGTTGCCTCTCTGATTAATGCCCTCCTTGCCTGGTCTGTGAGTTTTGGTGGGCGGCCCTCTCTTGGCAGGTTTGTTGTAGTGCCATATTCTTTCAATTTTTTAAGAATTGAATGGTGCTCCGTGGGATGTTCAAAGTTTGGATATTTTTTTATAACCCAACCCTGATCTGTACTTCTCCACAACTTTGTCCCTGACCTGTTTGGAGAGCTCCTTGGGCTTCATGGTGCCACTTGCTTAGTGGTGTTGCAGACTCTGGGGCCTTTCAGAACAGGTGTATATATACTGAGATCATGTGACAGATCATGTGACACACAGGTGGACTTTATTAGATATATAGATTATATATATTTGTTTGCACACAGGTGGACTTTATTTAACTAATTATGTGACTTCTGAAGATAATTGGTTGCACCAGATCTGATTTAGGGGCTTCAAAGCAATGGGGGTGAATACATATGCACAAACCACTTTTCCATTTTTTTATTTTTTAGAATTATTTGAAACATGTTATTTTTTAAATTTCACTTCACCAATTTGGACTGTTTTGTGTCCATTACTTCAATAAAAATCTATTTAAATTACAGGTTGTAATGCAACAAATAGGACAAAATTAAAGGAGGATGAATAGTTTTGCAAGGCACTGTACTTTTTACGCTTTGCAGAACAGCGCTGTTATGAAGGGAGTTGTCAAGGAATTTAGTTTGTGTTTATACAGGACCTCCCACCCCCACCTACCGTCAACCAATCATGTCAATGCGGAGTTATACTGAGCTCTCCGCATTGTTACAAAATTTGAGAGGTGCACAGCGATGCGGTACCTGCTGTAGTTTGGCCCAGGTCTGCATGCGCCCGGAGGCGCCATGCCATTGCGTAACACCCTCCATACGAAGCCCCTACGATCACATTGGCGGTTCAAGCATAAATTGGCTTTTAATCTGCTGTAGTCATTGCAGCCAGCAGGTCAAATGAACAACGAAATGAACGAGTCTCTCAGTTAAAAACTAGTCATGACTCTCGAGTCAGTAAAAGAGTCATTAAAAATAACAAATTGTTCGCAAACTGCACATCACTACTGGAGAGACCCCTACTTATTTGTACAGTAGTTGGCAGTGTGATGGAGCCCTCCTGACTGATTCAGTTCATATTCAAATCAGAGTAAATGTCTGTGAGTAAATCTGGAATGTGGTTCAAATTGAGGTACAGAGAGCAGCCATTCAAGGTCAACCTTTTCTGCAACAGTTGATTCCATCTGTTGAGCATTAACTCCATGGTTTATGTTCTATTCTTTTACATTCTTAACATGGACATTAAATTGTGTGATAAAAATAACTTCTATATATTCTGTGATGCAGCAACCTACTACAATATTTTTGTTATTGTTGAATTTTACAGTGTTAAATGATCATATTTGACAAAAATCTGTTGGAAATTATAATCAGTGTTTTACTGTTGCATTGAGACTACAGTTGACCACACATCTGTTGAGCATTAACATATACATGTCCTAAATCTAGACTACAGTTGAGCCATATACACATCTGTTGAGCATTAACATATACATGTCCTAAATCTAGACTACAGTTGACCACACATCTGTGCATTAACATATACATGTCCTAAATCTAGACTACAGTTGACCACACATCTGTTGTGCATTAACATATACATGTCCTAACAAACTAGACTGTTGACCTAAATCTGTTGAGCATTAACATATACATGTCCTACAGTTGACCACACATCTGTTGTGCATTAACTACATGTCCTAAATCTAGAATACACCACACATCTGTTGTGCAACACTTGACCCCCTTACTGGAGAAGAAACAAATGTCTGTACAGTTGAAAACGGTTTTGTCCTGTAGAAAAAAAAATATTGTTGACAAAAAAATATACATAACAATACTCAGCTGCCAAAACAATCAATATTATAGTGGTTTATTTTGATTATATGATATTAGTAGCTGTAAATGAAATTTTCTTCCAAGCTGTGCACAACAGAGTTAAGTGGCCATTTACTGACTCTGAAATGGTACCCTGCTGTAAATGTTCACAATAAATAGCCAAGGAGAGAAGCATGGGGACTAGTCTTGATAAATCAATCAGACAGATTTTGGTTTACACTGAATCTCCGTTTGGATATTGGTTAGGCTACAATTAGGCTGGAGGAAATGTTAGCTAAATTGAGGCGAGTGCTGCTCATGATCATCTTGTGTAGTTGGCTCATTTATTAGAACATTTTGTTATTTAGTTTAACAAGTGGATTATTTTGCTCTTCACTCGTGGTCGCTTAATATCCCAGGCCTACTCCTGACCAAAATCCTGTGACTTCACTGACTTGTCTGATAATCAATCAATGTGATTTTGTTCACTGAATCTCCGTCTGTATAGGCTATCTGGTTAAATGATTTCTGTTTGGGCAAATAAGTGGAGGTGGTTTAGCTCAATTATTCGTTTGGTCATCTGTCACTGATCAGAAACATTTAGCATGCAATGATGTAGTCTAAATCCAGAGTAGTCCTATTGTTTGGCTCGATCGTGTATAAGCAACTCCAAAAACACGCGGAGGTTGTGAAATATGAACACGAGACTCACACGCTTTTGAAAATAGGATTACTATTCTTTTCTATCAGTATCATAATGAAGATAAGACCAGACACCAGCTCCCTAACAAAGTGGACTGAGTCTTGTTTAAAATGGGCTCGGTTTAAAAATATCACTTTTTTACATGATGGCAGTTCCACGTACTTTCCCTTGACAAGTTGTGTAGGAAAAATACAATTTGTATTTTATTCTGTTATATTCTTACTATAAAATATATGTATGTTGACTGTGATTGGGTAGGTGTGTCTTGTCTGTTTAATGAACAAAATAACAAACTATTGATTTTATTTGATGGCGCAGTCATGGCTGTACAGCCCTGTAACATAGGTCTAATTAAACTCGAAATATGCTATTATTTTATTATTATTATTTTTAAATATTTTTTATTCGTCATGTTTCTTAGGACCTGCCTAAACAAATGAATAATATACATACAGTTGAAGTCTGAAGTTTACATACACCTTAGCCAAATACATTTAAACTCACACATTACCGGGGGCAAACTACCTGCCCTCCAGGACACCTACAGCACCCGATGTCTCAGGAAGGACAAAAAGATCAACCACCCAAGCCACTGCCTGGTCACCACGATACCATCCAGAAGGCGAGTCTGTACAGGTGCATCAAATCTGGGAACGAGACACTGAAAAACAGCTTCTATCTCAAGGCCATCAGACTGTTAAACAGCCATCACTAGCATACTGACCACTTTAATAAATGGAACACTAGTCACTTTAATAATGGCATTTTAAAAATGGTTACATATCTTGCATTACTCATCTCATATGTATACTGTATTCTATATTATCTATTGCATCTTAGCATCTGCTGCTCTGACATTGCTCATCCATATATTTATATGTTCTTATTCCATTCCTTACTTAGATTTGTTGTGAAATAGTTGGATATTACTTGTTAGATATTGTTGTACTGTCAGAACTAGAAGCACAAGCATTTTGCTACACTCAAAATACCATCTGCTAACCTTGTGTATGTGATCAATACAATTTGATCTAGCTGATCTAGGGTGTAATCATTAGTCCAACAGTTGCAAACGAGAGTTTCTGTTGGACAGATTCAGATATGTTTATCCCCATTTCACTCCGTTTGCTTCCATTTAAGAAATGTTTTTCAACAGAATCGGTGGAATGGATGCAGTCCTGATCACACGTAAACACAGTTACATTTCATAGCAGCCAGATCATATAATTCCTTCTCGCATCTACCTGCTGTCCTACTCATCTTTTTACTTTGCTTGGTAACTAGGTAACATAGCATCCCTCTTTGTTTGAGTCAGGTGTTTGGATAGGCTAAACTAGCTAGCTGCATTCGCTAGCTAAGTGAATTTGAAAAAATACTACATATAACTAGCTTTCTCTCTCTCTCACTTGCTTCTCCATTCTTTAAGAAATCTATTTGTTCAAAACTGTTCTGTTTTCTTTCTCTCTCTTTGAGTCAACTACTCACCACATTTTATGCACTGCAGTGCTAGCTAGCTGTAGCTTATGCTTTCAGTACTAGATTCATTCTCTGATCTGTAGCTTATGCTTTCAGCACTAGATTCATTCTCTGATCCTTTGATTGGGTGGACATGTCAGTTCATGTTGCAAGAACTCTCATAGGTTGGAGGAAGTCCTCTGGAAGTTGTTATAATTATTGTGTAAGTCTATGGAAGGGGTGAGAACCACGAGCCTCCTAGGTTTTGTACTGAAGTCAATGTAGCCAGAGGAAGACAGAAACGAGCTGTCCTCTGGCTACACCATGTTTTTTAATTTTTAATTTCACCTTTATTTAACCAGGTAGACTAGTTGACAACAAGTTCTAATTTGCAACTGCACCTGGCCCAGATAAAGCAAAGCAGTTCGACACATTCAACAACATAGAGTTACACATGGAATAAATAAACACACAATCAATAATACAGTAGAAAAATCTATATACAGCATGGTGCTGCCCTATAGAGTGCTGTTGAGCCTACTGTAGACCTCCATTGCAAAATAATGTATTTTAATGAATTATTTGGTGACATTAATATATTTTGTATAGTTTTATCTAAAAATGATAACTTTTTATGTTTCATATTTACGTTATGTTTTTATATTTACATTTTTATGAAATTCACTGAGGAGGATGGTCCTCCCCCTTACTCCTCTGAGGAGCCTCCACTGATGTATAGCCAACTGCTATGGTAGCACTGCATGCCATCTATCATACATTAGGAGTTAGCATGGCAGCTTACAGATCTGGGCCCAGGCTAGCACATTTCTACAACATGCACCACCAGCTTGGTATGTACAGCAGCCACTTCCAGCAGCATCACGAACCAGTTCAGCTGTTTCTCTGCCAGTCAATGTTCACCTGTCTGTCCTGTGTGTGTGTGTGTCTCATACTCTTCGTCCTCGTCTTCACCAAGTAGCTTCTCATCAAAAGCATCTTCCTCCAAGAAGTCCATGACCTCTCGGTCCTCCTTATCCTGCAGGTCTTCCTCAGAGATGACCCTTTAGCACGTAAGATGATGAATCTAAGGGAATTGTGAAGACACAAGATATCAAATCAAATCAAATTTATTTATAGCCCTTCGTACATCAGCTGATATCTCAAAGTGCTGTACAGAAACCCAGCCTAAAACCCCAAACAGCAAGCAATGCAGGTGTAGAAGCACGATATCAACCTGTTTGTAAGGTGACAAAGTTACATTTTAAAATTCTAATGTTTTCTCTCTAACATTTGAAAAAACAGTTAACATAATTGTATATCTGAAACTCCATAAATCAAATCAAATTTTATTTGTCACATACACATGGTTAGCAGATGTTAATGCGAGTGTAGCGAAATGCTTGTGCTTCTAGTTCCGACAATGCAGTAATAACGAACAAGTAATCTAACTAACAATTCCAAAAAACTACTGTCTTATACACAGTGTAAGGGGATAAAGAATATGTACATAAGGATATATGAATGAGTGATGGTACAGAGCAGCATAGGCAAGATACAGTAGATGATATCGAGTACAGTATATACATATGAGATGAGTATGTAAACCAAGTGGCATAGTTAAAGTGGCATGTATTGATAAGGAAAGTCGATGATATAGAGTACAGTATATACGTATGCATATGTGGAGATGAATAATGTAGGGTAAGTAACATTATATAGGTAGCATTGTTTAAAGTGGCTAGTGATATATTTACATCATTTCCCATAACTGAAATAATATGATCATGTATGCCTGTGGCAGCAAAGACAAACCAGCTTGACCTCCAGCCTGAGCTTTCAGCTTTAAGGCTTATGATCTATCATAAAAGGTTGTACATTCATTCTTGCATTTAACAGCCAGCAAGGTTTACTATTTTGGAATCATATCACAGATAAACATTGTTAGAGTCACACCCTCAGAGTCTTACGGTTGAATCTGGTACCAGGATAAACATGACAATGAGTCATCCGATTGTATACTTTTATGTATTTTTAGTAGCTAAGCAATGTGGTAAATGCAGTTTTCTGTGATGTGTATACGGGCTCTCTGTCCCACTGTTCCATCGATGTGGAGGGCAAACAGAGAACTCTCCTGGTTCTTGACAAAGATATTATAAATATAGCGGGGCCCCAGTGTCTGAGGATCAGGGATCAGGAGATGAGTGCCTCCCCTGACAGCAGGGTCGCAATTGTTGGTAAATAGTTCCTGCTTCTGAGCCGGCCTGTCAGAGTAGAGACTGGGCGTGGTTTAGACTCACCCAGCCTATCGTTGATTGTTGGCGCAGAGGCTGGTCCCAGTCGATGAACAGCCCCAAGCGCTTTCCAGTTGATAGATGTAACTGTTGCTGTGAAGAATATCTATGCGCTCATGCTCGATACTGTTATCTCGGGGCACCTGGCTCCTGTTATCTAACAAAAGACCGTTTGTTCTCGCAACACTACGTTCTGAATGTGCCTGCCCCCCAACTCATTGCACAGTTCCTGTCTTCATTGTTATTCTGTATTTTTCCATCATGAGAATGCCTCTTGTGTCTGTTGTGTACCTAGCCTGTTTTGCGGAGGGAATAATGCAGTCTGGTGAAAAGTGGTGTGCTGTGCATATGCAAATGTGCCGGAACTTCAGACCGAACTTCTCTGACAATTATTATGAAAACCAAATCGAAGCCAAATCAGACCTCACGTAGCCTCTTGTGTTTCTGCTTGAATGGAAGACAGTGCAAAGACCCTGCGATATGTTGGAAGTCTTGTTTTCAGATTAGCCTTGTTAAAATCCCCAGCTACAAATATCTTGATTATAATCGAAGAGAATTCTCTTGGTAGGTAATGCGGTCTACATTTTATGATTGCTAAATCAGGTGAACTTATAGCTTTCTTATGATCTATCATAAAGGTTGAGCTTGGGACCAGCACCAGAACTAGGAAGATATGTAAATAAACAATTAACCATCTTGTTTATTGGTCCATTATCATCAGATCGCCTTGTGACCTTATGCTTTGGGCCCAAAAACTTCCCACCTGAGCCAGATGAAATTCCAAGCATTTTTTCAAACAGCTCTTAGTCACAAAATGGGCAATTATCATATTTTCAGGGTGAATTTCAGAGTGTTATTTCGAGCCGGCCTCATAGCGTGGAAATAGCATCCCAGCCCCTAAGCGCTTTCAGTTGAGAAAATGGTAAATAACATGTTATCTTTTTTTTAAACTACACTGGGCCTTTAAACCTAATAATCTATAGGGTTTAATGACTGGTGAAAAGGTGGCAGTATATCCGCTTCTGATCAGTCAAAGGTAGTAATTACATGTCTGTTGTGGTTGTTGTTTACACAGGATGGTGAAATGAATCCTGGGATGGTTAATTTAAAAACTCATTATTTGACCTCATAGGGATTATGGCCAAGCACACACTGTATAATATCAAGAATCATAATAACATGTAGACAGTTTGTGGGGGTGTGTATGTTCTCATGGAAGACTTCTGTGCCAAAATGTTCCAGAGCAGCCTTTATAAGGGTCAGCCCAGGTGTGGCTTTGGCTTGAGAGGAAAGGAGAAGGCAAGTGGTGATCACTAAGCATCTAAAAGGTAGGTTTTCAGTCCTCCTAACAGTTTCATTGGAGGAAACTCGTCATTTCTAGTACGACTGTGCAACAATGTCTAACTGACCATGTACTTTGTGACAGGAGGACGTGCAGGGATGAGACCCATGGACCACAGCGTGCTGAAATGTTGTCTCTTCTCTCTACTCTTGCTAACAGGTAAGACATTGGGCTCCATTTTACTCTTCTTAAAACAACACAAATTGCACCAGAACAAATGTCATCTTTATTGTTCCTATTAGCATTCGTAAAGTATTCAGACCCTTGACTTTTTCCACATTTTGTTACGTTACAGCCTTATTCTAAAATGTATTAAATAGTTTTTCCCCTCATCAATCTACACACAATACCCCATAATGACAAAGCCAAAACCGGTTTTAAGAAATGTTTGACCCCCTCCCCAAAAAACAAGAAATATCACATTTACATAAGTATTCAGACCCTTTACTCAGTACTTCGTTGAATCACCTTTGTCAGCGATTACAGCCTGAAGTCTTCTTGGGTATGAAGCTACAAGCTTGGCACACCTGTATTTGGGGAGTTTCTCCCTTTCTTCTCTGCAGATCCTCTCAAGCTCTGTCAGGTTGGATGGGGAGCATCGCTGCACAGCTATTTTCAGGTCTCTTCAGATATGTTCGATCGGGTTCAAGTCCGGGCTCTGGCTGGGCCACTCGAGGACATTCAGAGACTTGTCCCGAAGCCACTCCTGCGTTGTCTTGGCTGTGTGCTTAGGGTCGTTGTCTTGTTGGAAGGTGAACCTTCACCCCAGCAGTCTAAAGGTCCTGAAAGCTCTGGGGGAATTTTTAATCAAGGATCTCTGTGTACATTGATTCGTTAATCTTTCCCTCAATCCTGACTAGTCTCCCAGTCCATGCCGCTGGAAAACATCCCCACAGCATGATGCTGCCACCACCATACTTCACCGTAGGAATGGTGCTAGGTTTCCTCCAGACGCGACGATTGGCACAGGCCAAAGAGCTCAATCTTGGTTTCATCAGACAGGGGAATCTTGTTTCTCATGGTCTGAGAGTCCTTTAGGTGCCTTTTGGCAAACCCCAAGTAGGTGTTTTACTGAGGAGTGGCTTCCATCTGCCACCTGCAGAGATGGTTGTCCTTCTGGAAGGTTCTCTCATCTCCACAGAGGAACTCTGGAGCTCTGTCAGAGTGACCATCGGGATTTTGGTCACCTCCCCGACCAAGGCCCTTCTCCCCAATTGCTCAGTTTGGCCAGGCGTCCAGCACTAGGAAGAGTCTTGATGATTCCAAACTTCTTCCATTTAAGAATGATGGAGGCCACTGTGTTATTGGGGACCTTCCATGCTGCAGAAATTTTGTTACCCTTCCCCAGATCTGTGCTTGACACAATCCTGTCTCTGAGCTCTTCGGACAATTCTTTCGACCTCATGGCTTGGTTTTTGCTCTGACAACTGTGGGACCTTATATGGGGTGGCAGGGTAGCCTAGTGGTTAGAGCGTTGGACTAGTAAACGAAAGGCTGCAAGTTCAAATCCCCAAGCTGACAAGGTACAAATCTGTCGTTCTGCCCCTGACCAGGCAGTTAACCCACTGTTCCTAGGCTGAATTTGTTCTTAACTGACTTGCCTAGTAAAATAAATATAGATGTGCCTTTCCAAATCATGTCCAATCAATTGAATTTACCCCAGGTTGATTCCAATCAAGTTGTAGAAACATCTCAAGGATGATCAATGGAAAGAGGATGCACCTGAGCACAATTTCGAGTCTCACAGCGAAGCGCCTGAATACTTATGTAAATAAGGTTAGGTTTTTTATGATTTATAAATTTGCAAACATTTCTAAAGACCTGTTTTCACTTTGTCATTATGGTGCATTGTGTGTAGATTGATGAGGATTTTATTTTATTTGATCCATTTGAGAACATAACAAAATGTGGAATGAGGGAAAGGGTCTGAATACTTTCCAAATGCACTGTATGTACAAAAGTATGTAAACACCTCTCCAAATTAGTGTATTCCGGCTATTTCAGCCACAACTGTTGCTGACAGGTGTATAAAATCAAGCACACAGCCATGCAATCTCCATAGACAGACATTGGCAGTAGAATGCCCTTACTGATGAGCTCAGTGCCTTTCAATGTGGCTCCGGTCAACTGTAAGTGCTGTTATTGTAAAGTGGAAACAGCTAGGAGCAACGGCTCAGCTGCGAAGTGTTAGGCCACACAAGCACACAGAACGAGACCACCTAGCGCTGAAGCGTGTAGTGTCTAAAAATTGTCTGTCCTTGGTTGCAACACCAATCTGCCTCTGGAAACAACATCAGCACAATAACTGTTTGTCGCGAGCTTCATGAAATGTCCACATACTTTTGGGCATGCAGTGTATTGGGGCGATAATGGACTAGCGATAGAGTATCAGGTCACTTTTGACAGATATTGAGTCACTACTATGAAGACATGCAACAACCTTATCCCATTTCAATTAGATTAAGGTGGTCATTTCTTGCACTGTGTTGTTGAACTATTGGAAAGCATCATTGGTTCCTACTATATAAATCCAATGTATTATTCTGAAATTAAATACCTGTCTCTGGTTCCACAGTGTCTGCAGCAGACCCTCCATCCAATGCAGCCATTTTAGCTAGTGAAATGACTCCAGGCAATGCATCCAATACAGCCAATGCAGGCCAAGCACCCAATACATCCACTAATACATCCAACACAGCCAGTACAAACCAACCATTCAACACAGCCAGTACAAACCAACCACCCAACACAGCCACTTCATCCAGGGCAACGACACCCTCCTGTACAACACGTCGATGTCTGGCCAGCATGCTGATTGCGAAAGAAGCTCTGAGTCAGCCACAGTCTCCATCATGCATCTCAAATATCAGTGTGCCGTTAATAGTGTATGAAACTCTGTCTGTCGTAAGTCACTTTCTGTTCCTTTTAATTGAGTTTTGTACAATGTGATGAGTTTCAGAGAGAACCTATTGACAGTTATGTCATTATGTGATGAGGAATTATTCTCTTTCTAATAGGACACAAAAACCTCCGCTTCGAGAGTCGTCTGCAGGTCATACTGGTAAGTACACATCAAACATCAAGGGAGACATTCAAGGAAATGTGACATTTTGTAATACTTCTCATGACTATGATTCTTCCCCCAAGCCATAAAACTGCTGAACAATGAATCAAATGGCCAGCCGGACTATTTACATTGACACCCCTCCTTTTGTTTTTACACTGTTGCTACTCACTGTTTATTATCTATGCATGTCAAACTTTACCCCTACCTACATCTATAAATTACCTAGACTAACCTGTACCCCCACACATTGACTCGGTACCGGTACACCATGTATATAGCCTCGTTATTGTTATTTTATTGTGTTATTATTTCTTTTTTACTTTAGTTTATTTAGTAAATATATTCTTAACTCTTGAACTGCATTGTTGGTAAAGGGCTCGTAAGTAAGCATTTCACGGTAAGGTCTAAACCTGTTGTATTCAGAGCATGTGACAAATAACATTTGATTTGATTTAAAACTAGTCTTGGGAAGACCCTGATTTATCATGGGACACATCAGTCTATCATCATGATATGGTGGTCCTGCCTGTCAGCAAAATCTGGACTCCTGAACTCCATGTGACTAATGGGTGAGTCCAATTACAACAGAATACAATAACTTATGTTTCATTCATTTTAGTTGGCTTGGTGATGGAAAAGCACACTTCTAGATTTATCTCAGTCTAATTAGTATCATGGTTATTATATTTCTTCTGCCTACTCTAGAGTTTAAACGATTTAAGTTACTAACACGAAACCAACTTCCAAATGTTCAGACTGAGTGCTTGCATTCAGAATTGTTACAACATTTAGACTTTTTGAACTATAACCATTTTAAATGATCATAAAAGCTCCATAGGGTTGAATGGAAAGTATTTTAAATGATCATAAAAGCTCCATAGGGTTGAATGGAAAGTATTTTAAATGATCATAAAAGCTCCATAGGGTTGAATGGAAAGCATTTTAAATGATCATAAAAGCGCCATAGGGTTGAATGGAAAGTATTTTAAATGATCATAAAAGCTCCATAGGGTTGAATGGAAAGCATTTTAAATGATCATAAAAGCGCCATAGGGTTGAATGGAAAGCATTTTAAATGATCATAAAAGCTCCATAGGGTTGAATGGAAAGCATTTTAAATGATCATAAAAGCTCCATAGGGTTGAATGGAAAGCATTTTAAATGATCATAAAAGCTCCATAGGGTTGAATGTAAAGTATTTTAAATGATCATAAAAGCTCCATAGGGTTGAATGGAAAGTAATTTAAATGATCATAAAAGCTCCATAGGGTTGAATGGAAAGCATTTTAAATGATCATAAAAGCTCCATAGGGTTGAATGGAAAGCATTTTAAATATGCCACTGCTCTGACACCAGTCAAGCTATCGACACCAACCAGCATTTACATGTTCAAACTGAGACAACTTAGATTGTTTTTATACAGATCTGTTAAACTATTTATACGTTCTGAACTATAGCCATTTAAATTAACATGGGTTTGAATGAGAACCATAGGAATACACAGTCAGCTATTCAAAATGTTTATCAACTATAAGCATTGCATAAATTAGCATGAAATAAAACTCACCAACAATAAAGCTTGAACTGTTCAAGCTAGAGACGCCAAACCGACTTTTACATGTTCACTAGATCAATCTTCAGTTGTCTGTTTAGAGTGGCCAAATGTTTAGGTGTGACAGTTTTAGTACATCAATCCTCAGTCTGTCCTCAACCTCTCATGTCTAAAGAGTGCAAACAACGATGAAGCACGGCAACAAGGATTTACTGGTGCACAGCAACGGGACTATAGAGCACATGGTCATCATGAACACTGTGGTGGGCTGTGAAGTCAATCTGTACAACTACCCCTTCGCTTCAGATTTCTGTGCCATCGGAATCAATGTATGGGTATTTAGTGGTAAGTGCATCACTTCAATCCTCATTCTGTCTGCTAAACCGCTCTTGCACACTTACTTACCAAAGATCTTAATAAAAACAAGATGTTACTAAAAACAACTAAAACATTTTTAAATCTGTGTAGCCTACTGCAATTCAGTATATAATGCAATTCAGTTTATTTGTCATCTTTGAAATTTTCTATGCATCCTAACTGTCTAGTTTTTATTTTTGGGCTGGACACAGTAAATATTATTTTTGGTGGTTTTTTAAATTCATTTTTATTAGAATTTATTTTGGGCAACAGACATATACAACTAAATGTACAATGTGGACCCAGAGGATATCACTTGAAAGTATTCATTAAAACGTTTCCAAAGTGGTCCTCAATGATAAAAACAATAACACACATAATGATTAAAAGTCAAGACAAAATTATAAACCACCATAAATACATTGATTTATATTGACATCCCAGAAAAGTGGCACTATCCACTGCCCTTCTCCCTAACCTTAAAAATCAATCATATTCATTTCACATTAAAACAATCTATTAATTGAACATTATACCGATCCTTCAAATAAATCCACCTGACCAGCAGTAGGGGGCACAAGGGGCAGTGGGGTGGTTTCTCTTACTTAGACAACCTTTTCCAAATGAAACATTTTGCCTGCTTTTTAAACCTATTTTTTACTTTTATTTGCTTGATTTCCAAGAGAAGGCTATTCCATAGACAAATGCCTGTATGGAAAAACGTGCTCCTCGCAGTACTGTTTACTCCTGGGATTTCACAAGACATAACACCAGGTCTGGTATTGTGACTGTGTTGGTTATAGACCATTTCAATGTGGTTTTTCATATAACCTGGAGCGCGATTATTTAAGATGTCAAACATATGATTAAGTTTAAGTTGGTCCACTCTGGACTCCAAAGGCAACAAGCCCACCTCCCAGAACTCCTGTACCCCTATGTGGGTCTTAGCGGGGACATTCAGCATATACCTGATAACATTATTTTGCATGACCTGCATTCTCTTTTTCAGCTTTTTGAAAGCACACTATACCAAGCAGAGCAGGCATAATCAAAATGACACTGAATCAAGATTGAGAGAAGCAGTTTATTAACTTTAATGTTAAAATATCTAGTGTTACGATATAAAAATGTCAATTTGTTTGCCATTTTAGAAAGAATTTTAGCAGCAATCAGGTCTCCAGAAAGGGATTGATCTAGGAACACACCACGATAAGTTACACTTGTTTGAGATTCAACCTCCTTGCCTGCACAGTTTACCGTCATCTTGTCAGCCCTAGGCAATCTACGTTTTGTTCCAAACAAAATCGATTCAGTTTTTCACAAATGTAATGACAATTTGTTGCCAGACAACCAATCTCGAACAAAATGCAATTCCTTACTCAGGGTCTCCTCCATGTAAACTGTATTCTTCCCTCATACCAGTATGGCTGAACACCATTACAAACATCACCATTACATACACCATTACAAACATCACCATTACATACTTGTGTTCTGTTGGTCAGATAGGTGGATAAGTCAAGTATCAGTGGAGTGAGCCGTTCTAAAGCCAGATTGGAGTTCATAAAAGTTTGTGCTCAGAAGGTATCCCTCAAGTTGATTCAAAACTAATCTCTCAAAAACTTTGGAAGGTGGTGAGGATTGACACAGGCCATTTGTTTTACTGCTCTTCTTGTGGAGTGGAACCACCCGGGCTGTTTTGAGATCCTTGGGAAATGTACCACTGCTAATAGAAAGGTTTACAATATGCGTTATCATTTTAGCAGTGACACAAGCACTATCCTTTATGAATCTTGCAGGAAGGTTATTCAGCCCAGTTGCTTTGTTTGTGCTCATTAAGCAGTGTAGATTGGAAACATTGTCCTCTGTTACCATGCACAGCTCTAACAAATCATTTGTGATACCTTTGGTATGGTAAAAGGTGTTAATGAAAGACTGGCCATAGTGTCCAGAGCAGGTGGGTAACTTCTTAACCAGAGATGAGGCTATAGTGGTAAAAAAAAAAGGTGGTAAAATCAGTGGGCTGGACACAGTGAATATTATTTTGGTGCTCATTAGTGGGCTGGACACAGTGAATATTATTTTGGTGCTCATTAGTGTGCTGGACACAGTGAATATTATTTTGGTGCTCATTAGTGGGCTGGACACAGTGAATATTATTTTGGTGCTCATTAGTGGGCTGGACACAGTGAATATTATTTTGGTGCTCATTAGTGGGCTGGACACAGTGAATATTATTTTGGTGCTCATTAGTGGGCTGGACACAGTGAATATTATTTTGGTGCTCATTAGTGGGCTGGACACAGTGAATATTATTTTGGTGCTCATTAGTGTGCTGGACACAGTGAACATTATTTTGGTGCTCATTAGTGTGCTGGACACAGTGAATATTATTTTGGTGCTCATTAGTGTGCTGGACACAGTGAATATTATTTTGGTGCTCATTAGTGGGCTGGACACAGTGAATATTATTTTGGTGCTCATTAGTGGGCTGGACACAGTGAATATTATTTTGGTGCTCATTAGTGTGCTGGACACAGTGAATATTATTTTGGTGCTCATTAGTGTGCTGGACACAGTGAATATTATTTTGGTGCTCATTAGTGTGCTGGACACAGTGAATATTATTTTGGTGCTCATTAGTGGGCTGGACACAGTGAATATTATTTTGGTGCTCATTAGTGGGCTGGACACAGTGAATATATTTTGGTGCTCATTAGTGGGCTGGACACAGTGAATATTGTTTTGGTGCTCATTAATATTGGGCTGGACACAGTGAATATTATTTTGGTGCTCATTAGTGGGGCTGGACACAGTGAATATAGTCCTAAAAATGTTGGATTGGATCAGTCATGGATTTTTTGGCTGTTCTTTCTCAGTTTAGGAAAAAAATACCATTACACCACTGTTTGTAAATTATAATAATAATGATGGAGCAATATTTACCTGCAAGTTATCTTCCAAATGAATGCCTGCCAGAATGAATCAAACAGCTTCTTAAGGGATATGATTGACAGCTAGTATGAACTTGAGAAACATTGCTTTGATATTGATGACCTTAGAACCTGATACCAGAGCCACTGTAAGAATGGATCCCATCAGTGATGTTTTTTTTTTTTAATGTGATGGTTTTTCCATCCATTTAGTTTTTCCCATCCTCTCCTGAGAACCCAGATAAAACCGAACCAAGAGCCAAAAATTATGGAATGAACAGGAACCAAATACGTTACACCCACAATGCCAATTGATAGAAACAAATATTTTTTTGTTATAAGCTATGAATGACTGAACTAGTATCAAATATCTGCTTTTCCAGGATGTGGCATGTTCCTGAACTTTGGGAAAGTGAGCACAACTAGTGCAAACCGTGGGGACTGGCTAACCGAGGCAGTGGAACTCAATGCTAAAGGAGGCAGAGATGATCGCAACTATCTATGGGTTAGTGAGAGTTCCTGGTGATTTCAGTAGTTTATGTGACATGTAAAGTATCTTTATCTATGGGTTAGTGAGAGTTCCTGGTGATTTCAGTAGTTTATGTGACATGTAAAGTATCTTTATCTATGGGTTAGTGAGAGTTCCTGGTGATTTCAGTAGTTTATGTGGGACATGTAAAGTATCTTTATCTATGGGTTAGTGAGAGTTCCTGGTGATTTCAGTAGTTTATGTGACATGTAAAGTATCTTTATCTATGGGTTAGTGAGAGTTCCTGGTGATTTCAGTAGTTTATGTGATATGTAGAGTAAAGTATCTCTATCTATGGGTTAGTGAGTGTTCCTGGTGATTTCAGTAGTTTATGTGACATGTAAAGATACTTTACTCTTCCTGTTTTTAAGGGCAAAGCTTGACCAACAATTACACTCAAAAAAGACAATACGCTTGAATCAACATTAGCTAGATGTACACAACCGATGGTGAAGGATGTGGACTCATTGACATTAGAATTCTGAAAACGCCTGACAGTTTGATTTTGAAGGTTAATGCTCTTCCCTTTCAATGTCAAACTAATGTTTAGATGCAAAAACGCTTTCTCTCTTGCCTACCCATCTGTCTTGCAGAGTGTCGCTGAAAATGCGGTCTGAAAACCCGTTTCTGGCTCCTGGTCCTGCCAGTATACTGATCATTGTAGCAGATGGGTGAGCTTCTCCTGCCACTGGGAGGGGCGAGAGCGTATCTCATTCAAGGTTACACTGGTTCTCAGCTTCATCATGTTCCTCATCATCCTCAACGACCTACTGCCTGGAGGAGCCAGTGCAGCCCCCATCATCCGTGAGTGTCCTGTTTAAACAGGGTTAAACTGTTACATCACAACAAAACACAACATCCTAGATCATCAATAAAACATTACATCATACAAGACCTTACTCTATTATTACAAATGTACAATATAAAATTCAGCATAACATGACAATGTGTGTTGTGTGTATAGGGTGCATCCATATAACACTCAAACATCTCTCTCTTGTTCTCCATAGGAAAGCACTTCTGTTTCTGTTTGGTCATCCTGGTGTTGAGCACGTTGCAGTCTATGGTGCTCACACGCCTGGCTAAGTGTGGCACTCTCTGGCCCTGCAGCCTCTCCAAGTCCAAAGACTCACTACTTAAAGACACAGACAATGAAGAGGGTAAATGTTTTCATTCTTCTGTCATCTCAGTTATCCACAGAGCAAGATATATTTTCATGGTTTCCAAAGACATTAACAAAACGTCCTTATACAACCATTTATAACCTGACCATGAAGTCATAATAACGTTATTGCAACCAGTTTTACTGGGTACCCCATTAAAAAAAAAAGCTACTCCATTTGATCTTTAATCTGTCACTGAAAACCATTCATGACATAGTTTAAGGTTTAAATGAAGGATGTGCCGAGTACAAAACGAATATCGGACAAAACAAATATCATAACGGATATGGAAACTTCCAGATGCAATAATGATACAAGTCTTTTTTGTAGTTACCTGTGATCAGAACATGTTCAGCTGCCAGCACGCATCTGTGTCACAAATAGTGTAAAGCGCTGTAAATAACCTAACTAAATCGTCTGTAAAGAAAACGGGGGGTATAGGTTAAGGCTGCTGTCACGGTGGATTAGAACAAGCGCATCTCTCCCTCTCTCACTTCCTGACTGTCATTCCCCGGCACCAGTCACACATATGCCGTGTTCACGTGCTTATCGATACTTCCTAACTTGTTGTAGTTGTACACGGGAGGTTGGTGGCACCTTAATTGGTGAGGACAGGCTCATGGTAATGGCTGGAGTGGAATGAGTGGAATGGTATCAAATACATCCAACACATGGTTTCAATTCCATTAGCTCTGCTCCGGCCATTATTATGAGCCGTCCTCCAGTCAGCTGCCTCCTGTGTTATACACCTACCTAGAGAAGAACCTTTTAACCCCTTTCAGGAACAAGTGTTCTGTCAACAATGTCACTAAATAATGTAGGAACTCTAAACCATGCACAGCAACCCTGGCTATTGGCGCCATACAGACAACATCAGCTGCTATAGAATCAGCACAGGGTCACAGATACATTTTCAGTCTTTTCCGGCCCATTGTTAATGTTTCTAGTATCCAAACTTGAACCATAACATTCAACACTGGCAGACATTTGATACTGGCAGTTTACAGTCATCAACAGATATGAGTTTAATATTATTCATCTTAAATTCCTGCACTAAATCCAGAAAAAAAGCTGACGGGATCGTTTCTTAGCTTTTGATCAAAGTGGAATTGATCTGATGCGCTGTATCTATGCTCACCATGACGGCTCATAATGTTTGAATGACGTCATTTTATATTTCACACTTTGGTTCTTCATGTGAGTAAATCAACCATTTAGCAATCAACTGTGAATATAAATTGTTAATTTGCGGTTAACAAAAATTTTAAAAAATGGTCTTCATATTTTTATTCCTTATTTAATAGTGGCATCTTTGAGTAATAAGGCCATTGAGGCCATCTCCATTTTGTAGTAGTCCATTTTCTTCTTCTCAAACTATTTCTATGAGTTGGTAAACAAACTGCAAAGTGCCTTTATACAGCCATACTGTTATTATAAAACAGGTACCAACAAAATTATAAAGTTAAAATTTAAAACTGTTACCATAGTGCAGTATGTTTTGATGTGTCATACACGTGGTAACGGTATAAAGCTTCAAGGTTCAGATTTACTGCCAACCACTTATTTTAGGAATAACTTAAGGTTGATGATTTACTGCCTCTTACTTTGTCAGGTCCAAATAAGGTTGATGATTTACTGCCATCAAACTGAACAGGTCTGAGGAAAAGAAGAAGATTTACAGCCCTCCAAAAGGTGGTGAAATTTTGACAAAATGGCTGCACAAGATCAGAATAAAGTTAAGGCTTTGCCAACAAAGTGGACTTGTATCTGTTTCTGATGATTTACATGCCACATGTTTATGAACAGGTATCATTTTATATTTCTCCTTGGTTCTTCATGTGAGTCAACAGGTATAAATTTGCTTTTAACAAAAATATTTAAAGAAATGGGTTGATACATTTATTGTTAATGTTTGAACAATAATTTCTATGAGTAAACAAACTAAGGTTGATGATTTTACTGATGATATGAACATTCCTATAAAGTTCCTATTGATGCATTTACTGCCACATGTAGTGAACAGGTATAAAGTTAAGGTTGATGATTTTCTTCTTCACTATCTATGAGTTGGTATAAACTGAAAGGTTGATGATTTACTGCCACATGTAGTGAACAGGTATGAGGTTGACGATTGCAGTTATGGAATCACATTGTGATCTACTTGACCCAATGGAATCATGTGTCCTTCTAGTCCTTCCTTCAAAATGCTTCAAGTCCCATGCTGCCAATGCTAATACAGGCTTTTTGGCCACAAGAGGTCTCTATCATTCTCTATGGTTTGGTCATCACAAATTTTGCAAGAACTAGCAAAAAGCTACCTTTAGAGCTTCTGTGTGGGAAAAAAATGTATTTGTGTATTCTTCACTCGAGCTTTAAATTTCAACATGTTTACAAAGAGACAGTCATATGTGGAATAATGCATTTAGCAATTGGGAATTCTAATGAATACATGTAATGGGGACTGTAGCTGTATTATTAGTAGTGTGGAAACAAATCAACAGTGTGTTATTTCCTATAAAGTCAGTGTGAAGGCCTTATATTATCTCCTAACTAAGCAGGTTCTCAACCTCAGGCTGAGATATCAAATAGTCTCTCGATCATCTCCTCCACCTGCGCTGGGCTGTATTTGTGGTATCTCTCAGGGTGTTTGGAGAAATCATGGTCACATCTGTGTAAAGGACCATAATAAATGAATATCACTGTACCAGCGTTCTGTATGAAATTCTTACTGCACATCAATATTGAACAGTGCTGTATTAAAAATATACTTGATATACAGTGCCTTGCAAAAGTATTCATCCCCCTTGGCGTTTTTCCTATTTTGTTGCATTACAACCTGTAATTTAAATGGATTTTCATTTGGATTTCATGTAATGGACGTACACAAAATAGTCCAAATTGGTGAAGTGAAATGAATAAATCAAATGTAAAAAATATAGAACGGAAATGGCTATGAAGTCCCTAACTAGGATCTGGTGCAACCAATTACCTTCAGAAGTGACATAATTAGTCAAATAAACTCCACCTGTGTGCAATCTAAGTGTCACATGATCTCAGTATATATACACACCTGTTCTGAAGGGCCCAGATTCTGCAACACCACTAAGCAAGGGGCACCACCAAGCAAGCGGCACCATGAAGATCAAGGATCTCTCCAAACAGGTCAGGGACAAAGTACATATCAGGGTTGGGTTATAAAAAAAGATCAGAAATTTCTAACATCCCATGGAGCACCATTAAATCCATTATTTAAAAAAATTGAAAGAATATGGCACCACAACAAACCTGCCAAGAGAGGGCCGCCCACCAAAACCCACAGACCAGGCAAGGAGGGCATTAATCAGAGAGGCAACAAAGAGACCAAAGATAACCCTGAAGGAGCACTTTAAGCCGTACACTCCATACAGCTGGGCTTTACGGAAGAGTGGCCAGAAAAAAAGGCATTGCTTCAAGAAAAAATAAGAAAACACTTTTGGTGTTCACCAAAGGCATGTGGGAGACTCCCCAAACATATGGAAAAGGTACTCTGGTCAGATGAGACTAAAATTGAGCTTTTTAGCCATCAAGAAAAACACTATGTCTGGCGCAAATCCAACACCTCTCATCACCCTGACAATACCATCCCCACAGTGAAGCATGATGGTGGCAGCATCATTCTGTGGGGATGTTTATCATCGGCAGGGACTGGGTAACTGGTCAGAATTGAAGGAATGATTGATGGCGCTAAATACAGGGAAATTCTTGAGGGAAACCTGTTTCAGTCTTCCAGATATTTGAGACTGGGACGGAGGTTCACCTTCCAGCAGGACAATGATCCTAAGCATACTGCTAAAGCAACACTCGAGTGGTTTAAGGGTAAACATTTAAATGTCTTGGAATGGCCCAGACCTCAATCCAATTGAGAATCTGTGGTATGACTTAAAGATTGCTGTACACCAGCGGAAGCCATCCAACTTGAAGGAGCTGGAGCAGTTTTGCTTTGAAGAATGGGTAAAAATCCAAGTGGCTAGATGTGCTAAGCTGATAGCAACATACCCCAAGAGACTTGCAGCAAATGGTGGCTCTACAAAGTATTGACTTTGGGGGAAGGGTGAATAGTTATGCAAGCTCAAGTTCTGTTTTTTGTTGTCTTATTTCTTGTTTGTTTCACCCAAAAAATATTTAGCATTTTGAAATTGGTAGGTATGTTGTCAAATGATACAACCCCCCCAAAAAAATCAATTTTAATTCCAGGTTGTAAGGCAACAAATTCAGAAAAATGCCAAGGGGGGTGAATACTTTAGCAAGCCACTGTAGATATCAAAACATACATGGTACACCTCAGAGTTTCAGCTACAGAATTTGAAACATATCATTTATCCAACCACTTTAGAAGTATTTCTACAAATTGAATTTTAAATGCAATGGGCAAATTATAAATTAATATCATGTTTGCAATTCCTTTTCGGTCAATGGGGTGTACATTTTGTTATTTTGATTTCCGAGTCAAAACTGAAAACGAGAGCCTTATACCCATCGAGTCACTTCCTGTGGAAGGATCAACTGACTTCAGGGAGACGACAAAGACATCTACACGTAAATACATTACATTCCTTACCCAAACGGGCGGTGGATCGTGAACAAAGTATTATTATTATTATTTCGAGGGTAGTTTCCAAATGTACAATAAGTTTGACTATTTGTCTCTTCCTCCCTTTATCTACCCCTCCCTCTCCATATGTGTACCAAGCCGTCATATCTTGTCAGTCCACTAGGGACCTTTGTCTCATGTAAGTGTGTATGTGTATACTGTGTTATTATTTAGTTAGTTAGTAATTAAATCAATTTGTGTAGTACTGAATAATCAACTTCTTCTGTGGTGCCCCAAATTCCTAATGAGTTAATTGTTACATGATTCATTTAATTGGGTAACAATTAAACACAGTTAGTTGACTCGATAAATAACAGTCATCACATTAATGCAAGTCACATCACAACACTGCTCATCCTAAATTTTGCTCCCTCTTGTTCAACAGCACTTTGATTAAATCGATTTAATGTTTCAATTTGCATCAAGTGTGGTTTTTATCCACTAGATGGCAGTAATGTTCTACCATTGTAACCTAAATAAATTGTCATGACACTGTCTCACTGGGCATTTCCTAATGTGAAAGGTTTGCTGCAACTCTGCATGATTATGGCAGTAGAGGGATAAAGATTCATAGCCCAAGGACCGAACCTACTGGCACAAACAACAAACAGAAGACTGGGTGCCCTTACACATAAAAGTCTTGGATGATGTAGGAGTGCGGTGTCAAAGCCTGACAAATCGTGTCAATACAATATATAAAAAGCCAAACGGATCCTCGATCTGCCCCAAAATGTTTTTTTGAAGCTCATTAAAGAAGGGCGTGTGGTCAATGGTGAGAGCTTATGGTGAGGCAGGAAAAGCCTGACCCTGGTGCATGTGTGTTCATTTCTGGACCGATGTAATGGATATAAATTCCATTAAAGAAATGCACTAGAAGGTGAATATAATTGCTTCAAACCACACATTGCATTATATTATAGCACTGCAGTGGTAGTTTTATTGCTGTTTTAAGGCACCTATAGTAGACATACTGCCTAGTAGCCAACGTAACTTCTAGAATGTGCAACTCAATGCATTCAATCCTGACTTTTTGTTTTCAGAGCATCTCCACAAACAACAGACAAGGAGCCAGAGATCATCAGACACCAGTGGATAACTGAAGTACCAAAAAAGCCAGTAGATGTCATACTGACAGAGACCTTTTTAAAGTATAAAGTACAAGTCATATTATATACTGAAGTGGTGCAGCGGTCTAAGGCACTGCATCTCAGTGCAAGAGGCGTCACTACAGTTCCTGGTTGGAATCCAAGCTGTATTCCATCCGGCCATGATTGGGAGTCCCATGGTGCGGCAGGGGTAGGCCGTCATTGTAAATAAGAATGTGTTCCTAACTGACTTGCCTAGTTAAATAAAACTATTTAAATAAACATTAAGGACAGACGTTTGCTATGTTGCAGAACGGTTTGTCCCGAACAACACGTTTTCCAAAATTGCCGTTGTACGTTCTTGAACAGACTTTTTAGGTATGTTTGCTCCCATTTGGTGGGTGCGGCGAAGTGTGAATTGAAGAATTGAATGACATATTTAAAAGGGCAGTGGCCATGCTGACAGCGTTCCCCAACCCCTCTGTTTAAAGGGCCATGCTGACAGCGTTCCCCAACCCCTCTGTTTAAAGGGCCATGCTGACAGCGTTCCCCAACCTCTCTGTTTAAAGGGCCATGCTGACAGCGTTCCCCAACCCCTCTGTTTAAGGGCCATGCTGACAGCGTTCCCCAACCCCTCTGTTTAAAGGGCCATGCTGACAGCGTTCCCCAACCTCTCTGTTTAAAGGGCCATGCTGACAGCGTTCCCCAACCTCTCTGTTTAAAGGGCCATGCTGACAGCGTTCCCCAACCCCTCTGTTTAAAGGGCCAGCGTTCCCCAACCCCTCTGTTTAAAGGGCCATGCTGACAGCGTTCCCCAACCCTCTGTTTAAAGGGCCATGCTGACAGCGTTCCCCAACCCCTCTGTTTAAAGGGCCATGCTGACAGCGTTCCCCAACCCCTCTGTTTAAAGGGCCATGCTGACAGCGTTCCCCAACACCTCTGTTTAAAGGGCCATGCTGACAGCGTTCAACCCTCTGTTTAAAGGGCCATGCTGACAGCGTTCCCCAACCCCTCTGTTTAAAGGGCCATGCTGACAGCGTTCCCCAACCCCTCTGTTTAAAGGGCCATGTTGACAGCGTTCCCCAACCTCTCTGTTTAAAGGGCCATGCTGACAGCGTTCCCCAACCCCTCTGTTTAAAGGGCCATGCTGACAGCGTTCCCCAACCCCTCTGTTTAAAGGCCATGCTGACAGCGTTCCCCAACCCCTCTGTTTAAGGGCCATGCTGACACACCTCTGTTTAAAGGGCCATGCTGACAGCGTTCCCCAACACCTCTGTTTAAAGGGCCATGCTGACAGCGTTCCCCAACCTCTCTGTTTAAAGGGCCATGCTGACAGCGTTCCCCAACACCTCTGTTTAAAGGGCCATGCTGACAGCGTTCCCCAACCTCTCTGTTTAAAGGGCCATGCTGACAGCGTTCCCCAACCCTCTGTTTAAAGGGCCATGCTGACAGCGTTCCCCAACCCCTCTGTTTAAAGGGCCATGCTGACAGCGTTCCCCAACCCCTCTGTTTAAAGGGCCATGCTGACAGCGTTCCCCAACCCTCTGTTTAAAGGGCCATGCTGAGAGGCCATGCTGACAGCGTTCCCCAACCCTCTGTTTAAGGGCCATGCTGACAGCGTTCCCCAACCCCTCTGTTTAAAGGGCCATGCTGACAGCGTTCCCCAACCCCTCTGTTTAAAGGGCCATGCTGACAGCGTTCCCCAACCTCTCTGTTTAAAGGGCCATGCTGACAGCGTTCCCCAACCCCTCTGTTTAAAGGGCCATGCTGACAGCGTTCCCCAACCCCTCTGTTTAAAGGGCCATGCTGACAGCGTTCCCCAACCCTCTGTTTAAAGGGCCATGCTGACAGCGTTCCCCAACACCTCTGTTTAAAGGGCCATGCTGACAGCGTTCCCCAACACCTCTGTTTAAAGGGCCATGCTGACAGCGTTCCCCAACACCTCTGTTTAAAGGGCCATGCTGACAGCGTTCCCCAACCAACACCTCTGTTTAAGGGCCATGCTGACAGCGTTCCCCAACCTCTCTGTTTAAAGGGCCATGCTGACAGCGTTCCCCAACCCCTCTGTTTAAAGGGCCATGCTGACAGCGTTCCCCAACCCCTCTGTTTAAAGGGCCATGCTGACAGCGTTCCCCAACCTCTCTGTTTAAAGGGCCATGCTGACAGCGTTCCCCAACCTCTCTGTTTAAAGGGCCATGCTGACAGCGTTCCCCAACCCCTCTGTTTAAAGGGCCATGCTGACAGCGTTCCCCAACCCCTCTGTTTAAAGGGCCATGCTGACAGCGTTCCCCAACCCCTCTGTTTAAAGGGCCATGCTGACAGCGTTCCCCAACCCCTCTGTTTAAAGGGCCATGCTGACAGCGTTCCCCAACCCCTCTGTTTAAAGGGCCATGCTGACAGCGACCTCTGTTTAAAGGGCCATGCTGACAGCGATCCCCAACCCCTCTGTTTAAAGGGCCATGCTGACAGCGTTCCCCAACACCTCTGTTTAAAGGGCCATGCTGACAGCAATCCCCAACACCTCTGTTTAAGGGCCATGCTGACAGCGTTCCCCAACACCTCTGTTTAAAGGGCCATGCTGACAGCGTTCCCCAACCCCTCTGTTTAAAGGGCCATGCTGACAGTGTTCCCCAACCCCTCTGTTTAAAGGGCCATGCTGACAGCGTTCCCCAACCCCTCCCATTAATTTTTTTACTGATCGTGCAGCACAGCACCGTTTCCATTCAATTGAACATTCCAGAACGTAAACACGTACTGACGCAGCCCTGGTTTCCCTGACACAGATTAAGCCCAGTCATAGACAACAACAAAAAGCACTTTCAATAAATCATCTCCACTGAGCTTGATTTTTACTCTAGGACTAGCCTCAATCTGTGTCCATTAGCAGCAACAGAAATATTACACTAAGTAGGTGTAGGTAGGTACAGAGCCATAGTTGGCAAACTATTCTCCAACTTGCCACTAAAATTACCATGACATTCTCATTCATTATTTAGTTTTATTGTGGCCATGGAACCTTTGGGTCAGCATAGCACCCACCAAAATGGTAATGTCAAACACCCTACGAGAGTTTTTAAACCCAGTCTCTACGTTCAGTGGTGTACACTTTTAACATTAGGATATCCTGTGGGAGCAGCAAGAACCTTTTAGCGCGGAGGTTGCTAATAGGTCAAAGAATATGGCTCCGTTTCACAACCAGGGGCAAATGAGCAAGATTTACTACATTGAAATTAGGACTGTGTTTTACTTTTTTAAATTTTTTTTTACTCTTGACCCAAAAACTACTGGAAAATTGGCTTTATGCTCACGTTACATTTGCAAACAGCTCCATACAAGTGTGATCTGTTACCTTTCAGTAGAGGTGGTAGTACATAACTGCCATCTAGTGGATGGCAAATTGTACAACATGGGTATTCTGTACATACACCACAATTCAGCCATATTTGAAACTTGACCCAGCATTAGGGCCATGCCTTTGGGCAGTTTTTTTCCTAGGCGGTAACACCAATTACATAAAAGTCAGTAAAAAAATAAGAAATAATGAATAGTCTCTTTCCTAAATTAGCCTTGGATGGAGATAGGGATTTGGACATGTGGTTTTATTTAATTCTCCTTACTGACCAATGATTATGCCAGCGATTCTGATACAACCATTAATTCATACATTGTGCCCCTGGCCTGAGAGGATGGAAGTTCAATATGTAGCTAATGTACTGTAGTAGGCTAATGTTAACTAGCGGCACATCGTTGCCCATGAAAGGAAGTTAGGTTGCGAGCAAGCATTTTAGCCAGGTAGCCTAGGAAAACTAAAACTAAAAGTGTGTACTGTATGACAGAGTCATGAAAGACAGGAGGATGGCATTGGCGTTTCTCTACAAGTAGGGTGAGTCAACATGTTTTTTCAACTTTGCATGCACACGCACACAGTCTTGTACAACTAACCTTGTGGGGACACACAATTCAGTCTCATTCAAAATCCAATTTTCCCTAACCCGTACTCTAACCTTAACCTGAAAACCTAACCTTAGCCCTAAACCTCCTAACCCTAGCTCCCAACCCTAATTCTAACCTTTACCCTAAACCCCCTAGAAACAGCAGTTGAACTTGTGGAGACAACAAAATGTCCCCAATTGGTCAAATTTTGGTTGGTTTACTATTCTTGTATAGTTAAACACGTCCACACACAAACAAATCAGTACTGAACAGCCACATAATTCTACCCATGCCTCGCTACTGGTAGCTGATTTTGGTAGTTACCTGTATGTAATTAAGCTATAGAATAAGTAGTACATGTTTGTAACAATAAAATAAAACTGTGTGTGTATCTGAAGAAGTCATCTTTTAAAAGTGGCACGTTTGGATGTCTGCCTGTTTATATAAGCCTCAGTTATTGGTAGGACCAGACCGACATAACTCAGGAATAATATGTGTCTGTTGCTAGTAATGTAATAGATAATGCATTTCTCAACAAATAGTCTTTTTCTAAAGGATTGTGCTTATTATAAATTCCTCCTGAGGTGTGTATGGATAAATACATAATGGGCCGGTTTCCCAGACACAGATGAAGCTATTACTGTGGAAAACATGTGTCTGGGAAACTGGGAGTCATTCTGCCATGTTTACAGACTAGAGATGACATGGTATATCCTCTTCTCTATGGCTCTCAAACACACAGTAATGGAACATTTCTGCTGAAATGCAGAACACCATATCATCCATGACCCATCTACTGTGGTCATGGTAGAGGTGCAGTGTACATGGGGACCCCCAAAGTACATCTGGTTATTCTCAACAGTCTGGAAATGATTCAGTTGTTCCTGATGCTTTCATCAGAGGAAGGAACCACCATGCTAAGTGGGTGGGGTTATATCCTGCCTGTTTGGCCCTGTCCAGGAGTATCGTCAGGTGGGGCCACAGTGTCTCCTGACCACTCCTGTCTCAGCCTCCAGTATTATGCTGCAGTAGTTTATGTGTCGGGGGGCTAGGGATAGTCTGTTATATCTGGAGTATTTATCCGGTGTCCTGTGTGAATTTAAGTATGCTCTCTCTTTCTCTCTCTCGGAGGACCAGAGCCCTAGGACCATGCCTCAGGACTATCTGGCCTGATGACTCCTTGCTGTCCCCAGTCCACCTGGCCGTGCTGCTGCTCCAGTTTCAACTGTTCTGCCTGCAGCTATGGAATCCTGACCTGTTCACCGGATGTGCTACCTGTCCCAGACCTGCTGTTTTCAACTCTCGAGAGACAGCAGGAGTGGTAGAGATACTCTGAATGATCGGCTATGAAAAGCCAACTGACATTTACTCTTGAGGTGCTGACCTGTTGCACCCTCGACATCCACTTTGATTATGATTATTTGACGCTGCTGAACATCTTTTGAATTTTGAACATCTTGGCCATGTTCTGTTATAATCTCCACCTGGCACAGCCAGAAGAGGACTGGCCACCCCTCATAGCCTGGTTCCTCTAGGTTTCTTCCTAGGTTCTGGCCTTTCTAGGGAGTTTTTCCTAGCCACCGTGCTTCTACACCTGCATTGCTTGCTGTTTGGGGTTTTAGGCTGGGTTTCTGTACAGCACGTTGAGATATCAGCTGATGTAAGAAGGTCTATATAAATAAATGTCCAGACAATTAGTCCACAACCAGCTGTCAAAACAAGCTGCTTCCTGAGCCACTAGTGAGGAGATAGCAACCTTTCTCCATTACCCAGAGAGGAGACAGCACCACTGAAACCACAATGCTGTCTGGTGCCCATGCATGATGACATTTCAAATAAACCAACTCAATCCCTTTTGTATTATTGTCTGTATGAAGTCTGTATGCTCAACAATATGATAACAGCCTACGGTCCTATTGAGGTCCAGTGAAACATATAGCCAACTATAGGGTTTAGAGGCAGGTGGCGGTGCAGTATATCCACTTCTGCCTAGTCACAGTAATTAGTAAATACCTGTCTGTTGTGGGTTGTTGTTTACACAAGATGGTGAAATGAATCCTGGGAGGTTAATTTAAAAACTCATTATTTGGGGATTATGGTCAAGCACATCCTGTACAATATCGAGGATAATATTCTAATGTAGACAATTTGTGGGGGTGTGTATGTTCTCATGGAAGACTGCCGTGACCACATGTTCCAGAGCAGCCTTTATAAGGGTCATCCCAGGTGAGGCTTTGGCTTGAGAGGAAAGGAGAAGGCAAGTGGTGATCACTAAGCATCTTAAGGTAGGTTTTCAGTCCTTCTAACAGTTTCATTGGAGGAAACTCGTCATTTCTAGTACGACTGTGCAACAATGTCTAACTGACCATGTACTTTGTGACAGGAGGACGTGCAGGGATGAGACCCATGGACCACAGCGTGCTGAAATGTTGTCTCTTCTCTCTACTCTTGCTAACAGGTAAGACATTGGGCTCCATTTTACTCTTCTTAAAACAGGCACAGATTACACTAGAAGAATATCGTCTTTCTCGTTCCTATTAGCAGATTTTAAGTAAACATTGCGAAACAAGCATTTCAAATGGTTAACAAGCTGAAATATTCAAAACATGTTTAAAACTGCCTCGTCCCATTTTGACGCACTGCTTGGGCTGCATGTGAAAAATGCAGCACATTGCCTTTCAAACAGATTATCTTACTAAAGTGATGAAAACAATTAGAAATAAAATATTCAAATATATTTTTAAGTGTATTGAAGCTGTATAACATGTTGCACTAAAAGCTGGCAATGTAGTATGTTGTTTGATCTAAACCTGGTACTCTTATCTCTAGTCCAGTATCACTCCAATATAACTGATTTAGAGTACCAGGTTTAGATCACTTTTCAGACTTATTGAGTCACTACTATGAAGCCATCAGAAATACTCTAAATGGGGAGATGGGAAACTCCATTTGATTCGTATTACCGCCCATTGTGTACAATGTCCACGCGTTGTCAATTGGCCGCACAGTGTATTCTGGGTAAATCTGGGACAAGAAGCGCACTCCTTCAATGAGCGAATGGGAGTCAATTGAGCGCTAGCTCAAAAATCCAACATTAGCATGAGTTACACGGGAAAAAAAGCACATTAGAAATATATTCAGAGATCTGAGATATGTATCTTGTTTACCTAGTTTGTTATTTGTGACATTACTTACTTAAGAAAATAAAAATGTTATGCGTCTGGAAACTAACTTTCTACAAGGGATTTCGGGGCGATTAGTTTAACAACCGCGCGAGACAACATATGACAACGTGAACGCGATTGTCAATGAGCGTAGCGTTATACGTTATCCATTAATTGACCAATGAGATTCCCAACTCCTCATATCTTAAAGTATTTCTGCTACCACGATGCAAGGCAACAACCTTATCCGATTGAATTTAGATTAAGTGTTTTATTTATTGTACTGTGGTTGTTAAAATATTGGAAGGCATCATTGGTTCCTAGAAAATCGCTATATAAATCCAATGTATTATTCTGAAATGATATACCTGTCTCTGGTTCCACAGTGTCTGCAGCAGACCCTCCATCCAATGCAGCCATTTTAGCTAGTGAAATGATTCAGGCAATGCATCCAATACAGGCCAAGCACCCAATACATCCACTAATACATCCAACACAGCCAGTACAAACCAACCATCCAACACAGCCACTTCATCCAGGGCAACGACACCCTCCCTGTACAACACGTCGATGTCTGGCCAGCATGCTGATTGCGAAAGAAGCTCTGAGTCAGCCACAGTCTCCATCATGCATCTCAAATATCAGTGTGCCGTTAATAGTGTATGAAACTCTGTCTGTCGTAAGTCACTTTCTGTTCCTTTTAATTGAGTTTTGTACAATGTGATGAGTTTCAGAGAACTCATTGACATATATATGTATGTGATGATTAGTTATACCACAGCGTTGTTGAATACTAATTTCTAATTGGCTGAAAGGGCATTCTAAAATGGATATTAAAACCAGCTAACGGGAGAGTTGAAAAATATATTGTGCCAGTTGGAAAATAAATTGGGACACCTTGCAATCATGATGCATTATGTGCCTACACATGCAGACCGTACTTGCTACAAAATTACAAAAAGCTAAACCAACAACCACACAAACCGAAATTGGATACATTGTAAACGCAGGTACAACGGGGATAAACTTCGCTAGCTGTCATTGATTTGTTTTTGCAGACTTTTTGAGCATCTGATGACCTAATGTGGTGAGTAATGAACATACATTTTTGCAGTCATGACGGCGGCGCTATGCTGTCAAATCTTCCCACGTTTCTAGTTTGACCAGCTGTGTTCAACTGGTATTTTTGATTTAGGTTCCCAGATTTGCTAGCAACAAACTATTTAGCCAGCTTCTAGCCTAGTGTTTGATATGTAATGCAATCTTCTCGTAATAAAGTGTCCAGCGTCCTGACGGAAGGCAGACTTTAGCTATGTCAGGCAAAATCAGGCATGATGAGCTCACTGTTATGGATGTATCCAAATGAATGTTAATAGAAAAAAATCTTAAACACATCTACTTTGCTGTTATTCTGACTGCAGAGATTGTAACACTGTTAGCCATAGCTTGTTGGCTAACTAGCAAGAAATGGACAAAAACAGTGGTAAAGTAAACATACTTTGAAGTACTAAAGTCGTTTTTTGCGATATCTTTACTTTACTATTTCTGAAAACATCACATTCCTACAGAAAATACAAATAATAATAATAAAATGAACTTTTTACTCCATTTTCCTTGACACCCAAAAGTACTCGTTATATGTTGAATGCTTAGCAGGACAGGAAAATGGTCAAATTCACTCACTTATCGAGAGAACACATCCCCACTGCCTCTGATCTGGCAGACTCACTAAACACATGCTTCGTTTGTAAATTATGTCTTAGTGTTGGAGTGTATCCCTGGCTGTCCATCCATTTAAAAACAAGACAATGGTGCCAAGACAATCTGCTTTGCTTAATATAAGGAATCTATTTATACTTTCACTTTTGATACTATATTTTTAGCAATTACATTTACTTTTGATACTTAAATATATTTAGAACCAAATACTTTGACTTTTACTCAAGTCATATTTTACTGGGTGACTTTTACTTGAGTAAAAGTATAGTATAAGAGTAAAGTATACCTTATTAATAGAAAGTTATTCAAGTATGACTATTGAGTACTTTTTCCACCACTGCAAAAACGTTGGCAGCGAGCACAACAAATAGAACGCGTCCATAAATATCTAACTAATCTAACGAACGACTGGGTCTCTAGCAACAAAAATATGTGAAATGTATGAATTATCTTTATGAAAATATTAACAAACCTTTTTATGTCTAGCAGTAAATGTGTGCTTTAGTATTTTATTTGGCAACTGTGGGATAAACTTCTCAGTTCTGTACATTACCATTGAAAAATAAACTGCAAAGGGACTTGACCCTGCCGCGTCGTCCATTATTTCCAAGGTAATCATCATCTTCTCAGATATAATGGCGGTCTGCAAACCAACGTTAAAGGTGCATGCCGCCACCTACTGTGCTGGAGTGTGAGGTCAATCACGGTTTACAACATTTCTAAATCATCCTACCTAAATTTAGTACTTCTGTGTAAAAAACGAGCCCTACTAACTGCTAATAGACCCTCTCCCATCCCCAAATCCCCCCACCCCAACGATCCTACACTTCCATCTGTCCCTCTCTTCAACATATACAATATAACACATGCTCCACTGTTTCTTTCCAAGGGAATGTACAGAATGTTGGCATTTATCCCTTATTATCTTCTAAATAGGACACAAAAGATCTCCGCTTCGAGAGTCATCTGCAAGTTATGTTGGTAAGTACACATTTTAAAAAATCCAGAAACATTCAAGTAAATGTGACATTTTGTAATACCACTCATTATGATTATACACTACAGTCTTGGAAGACCCTGATTTATCATGGGACACATCAGTCTATCATCATGATATGGTGGTCCTGCCTGTCAGCAAAATCTGGACTCCTGAACTCCATGTGACTAATGGGTGAGTCCACGTACAACAGAATACAATAACCTACCAGTAAGTTATATTTAATTTATTCTTGATTCCTTTTATAACATGATCTTCTAAATAGTGAGTAAAACATCTACAGAAATTAAATAGAGATACAGTATTTATTTTGGAGTGGCCAATTGTTTAGGTGTGACAGTTTTAGTAGATCAATCCTCAGTCTGTTCTTAACTTCTCATGTCTAAAGAGTGCAAACAACGATAAAGCACAGCAACAAGGATTTACTGGTGCACAGCAACGGGACTATAGAGCACATGGTCATCATGAACACTGTGGTGGGCTGTGAGGTCAATCTGTACAATTACCCCTTCGCTTCAGATTTCTGCCCCATCGCCATCAATGTATGGGCACTTAAAGGTAAGTGCCTCATTTCAATCCTCATTCTGTCTGCTAAACAGCTAGTGCGCACTATTACTTACCAAAGATCTTATTAAAAACAAGATGTTACCAAAAACAACTAAAACTTCATTTAAAAAAAATCTGTATAGCCTACTGCAATTCCGTATATGAAGCAATTCAGTTTATTTGTCATCTTTGGAGTTTTATATGCTCCCTGACTGTCCTCCCTACCAATGATGTACAGAAATTATTTATACCCCTTGACTTATTCCACATTTTGTTGTTATGGCCTGAATTCAAAATGATTAAATATTGTTTCTCTCTCACCCATCTACACACAATACCCCATCATGACAAAGTCTTTATAAATGTAAAAAAATACAGAACTCGAATTTACATAATTATTCACACCCCTTTCCTATGACACTACAAATTGAGCTCAGGTGCATCCAACTTCCTTTGATCATCCTTGATATGTCACTATCCACCTGTTTATGTAAGGTCCCATAGTTGACAGTGCATGTCAGAGCAGAAATGATACCATAAGGTCCTAGGAACTGTCTGTAGATCTCCGGGAATTGTGATGAGGCATATCTGGGGAAGGATATAAAATAATTTCTAGAGTGTTGAAAGTTTCCAAGAGCACAGTGGTCAACATCATTGGGGAAATAAATAAAAACATGGAACTACCCAGACTCTGCCTAGAGCTGGCTGTCAAATCAAACTGAGAAACCAGGCAAGAAGGACCTTGGTCAGGGAGGTAACCAAGAACTCAATGACCACTCTGACAGAACTACAGAGTTTCTTGGCTGAGATGGGAGAACCTGCCAGAAGGACAACAGTCTCTACAGCACTTCACCAATCTGGGTTTTAAAGGAGAGTGGCCAGACGGAAGCCACTCCTGAGAAAAAGGCGCATGACAGCACGTCTGGAGTTTGAAAAAGGTACATGAAAGACTCGAGCATAAGGCAAAAATATTCTGTGGTCTGATGAGACAAAAATGGAACTCTTTGGCCTGAATGCAAACCACTATGTCTGGAGAAAACCAGGCACAGCTCATCACCCTCTAACACCATCCCTACCCTGTTGAGCAGCAGGGATTGAGAGACTGGTAAGGATAGAGAGAACATTGAATGGAGCCAAATACATCCTTGATGAGCACCTGCTTCAGAGTGCAAACGACATTAGACTGGGGGTGAATACTTGCAGCCAAAGCAACGATGGAATGGCTTCAGAACAAGAATGTGAAAGTCCCTGAGTGGCCCAGTCAAAGCCCAGACTTGAATCTCATTGAAAAAAAACTTAGATTGCTGTTCATCGCCGCTCCCCATCTAACTTGAAAATCTGCAGGGAAAAATGGGAGAAAATCCCCCAAAATCAGATGTGCAACACAACCAAGATGTGTAACACTTTTATTTTTAGAATAAATCAAGGGGTATATAAACCCTGGATTGCCGTTGCTATGTATTGGCCATTGAGAGGCATTGAAGCCATTCCCCCAGTAGGAGCAGTGCTCCATAGGAATGAATGTAATTCTACAGTATTTAAATTAAATGTTTCAAGGACAAAATTACATGCATTTAAGTATTGTTCTGTTATTGTGGTGACAGTAACATTTGTAATTCCAAAAAAGTATACTTTAAAACTCCCCTAAAGTCTATGCCCACGACCCTGTGGAAATCGAATTAGCATAATAATCCCCATAAAAATCTGTCAATTTAAGATATGTTTTCGTATGAAATGCGTTTCAATTCACTGCGCCTGCCAATATCGCCCTTCCGCATCTGCGATGAAAGGTGCCAGAGCTAGGGCGGTGTTTATCAGACCATGAGACATCCCGAAAATCGGTCTTCTCACAAAAATGTCTTTAGAGTCCATACGGTTTGGCCTACAAACTATTAAGATGAGAACATGACTCAGGAACATGACGGTTCTCCGTTTTGCTCTATGACCCCACAACAGTCACAGGACTGGTCTGAAGTCAGTACAGCCGATATGCCAACTTCTGTCTGTAGCATCCCAACAGTTTGGGCTACACACTATGACCCTTCTATGGAAAGGTGAGTCTCTCACGAGCCTAGTTTAAGTTTAAAAAAAAAATGTATGTAAGAATATATGGAGATAAGGGGTTAAATACTATCTGTGTATCCATGTATGAAGCTGTTATTCAAGGTGTTTCTATGGAGTCTGTAAAATAAAATGTAGCAAAAACAAATGTAGACATTAATAAATGCTTCCAAAAAAATACAATGATGGGGGGGGTGCCAAGATGGAGGCACGGTGGTTCAACACAGCGCCCCCCATCAGTCATCTACTGTATAGTGTATATATACATCATTGTCCCTTCCAGGTTTGTGGTGACAGAGGTGTGTTTGGGCCGGTGTAGCATGCTGCAGACCCAATTGGCCTTTTGGGCTGGACACAGTGAATATTAGGGCTGTAATGGTTCAGTCCTCGATTTTTTTTTGGCTCAATTTTCAGGAGGGGGAAAAAAAAAGACCATTATACCATCCTGTGTAAACGATGGACAATCTTTAATGTAGGCTTAAGCTATCTCCCACATTAAATAAGGTAAATAAGTTAAGCACGAATAAGAATTATATAAACATAACAGATACTGGGGTGAATGGTTTTAGCAGTATTGCATGACGATAGACATGAGAACTGGGGGTGTTATAAAAGAGTGGAAGACAAACACTATGTTCTGAGCGGTATGAAACACCATGAGAGGAGGCAGTGTTTTATTAGTGTGTATGCTGAAAGCAAGAACACTAGAAATCCATATTTTTATTTGATTACTCCTTAAGCTTTAGCCTTATTGGGGAAGTTCATGATTTTACAACTTGATGTTAGATGGTTCGTCACCCTTAAAGTAGTCTATGGGCCTGGAGAAACATTAACCCATGGTTCAGTTCTCTCTGAACAACAACTACTAACAAATCAAATCAAATTGATTTATATAGCCCTTCGTACATCAGCTGATATCTCAAAGTGCTGTACAGAAACCCAGCCTAAAACCCCAAACAGCAAGCAATGCAGGTGTAGCAGCACGGTGGCTAGGAAATACTCCCTAGAAAGGCCAAAACCTAGGAAGAAACCTAGAGAGGAACCAGGCTATGTGGGGTGGCCAGTCCTCTTCTGGCTGTGCCGGGTGGAGATTATAACAGAACATGGCCAAGATGTTCAAATGTTCATAAATGACCAGCATGGTCGTATAATAATAAGGCAGAACAGTTGAAACTGGAGCAGCAGCACGGTCAGGTGGACTGGGGACAGCAAGGAGTCATCATGTCATCACTTTAGCCACCGCTAACAAACAAAAAAATCAATGGGAGTGATCGGGGCAATTGTCAACATTTCATGGCCAAATCAACCACATTTAGTTTGATGTTACTTAATGGTGATTTGGACACTTGTTTTTTAATTTTTTTATTGCATTTTGCAAATGATGTGGCACTTCTCTCTGAGAGCCCACGCTAACAAACAAAGGATATGGCTGCCAGAATGAATCAAAGTGAGGTTGTTTCACCAAAGTGGCTCTGAGATATGTGTTACAGTAGGCTACCACCACTGAAGTACTATAGATTTATGTTTTTTTTTTAAAAGGGTCATTTTTCCATCCTCTTCTGAGAACCAAAATAAGAGTCATATCAAGAAATGAACCGAACAAAAAATGTCAATCTTTACACCCCTACAACAACAAAAGATTTTTTAGGGGTGTGAAGCTACGTACGGTATGATCTTTGAATGACTGAATTAGTATCAAATATCTGCTTTCCAGGATGTGGCATGTTCCTGAACTTTGGGAATGTGAGCACAACTAGTGCAAACCGTGGAGACTGGCTAACCGAGAACGTGAAACTCGATGCGAAAGGAGGCAGAGATGATCGCAACTATCTATGGGTTAGTCAGTGCTCCGGGTGATTTCAGTAGTTTGTGGGACATGTAAAGATACTTTACTCTTCCTGTTTAAGGGCAGAGCTTAAACAACATTTCCCTGAAAAATACAATACACTTAAATAAAAATGTATCAGACGTTTTTATACCTTTCATAAGTAGTGTAGACAAATGTTCCCAGGCTATGTATTGTGTAGACGTCCCAGGCTAATAGACCCACGTCCCAGGCTATGCATTGTGTAGACCCACGTCCCAGGCTATGCATTGTGTAGACCCACGTCCCAGGCTATGTATTGTGTAGACCCACGTCCCAGGCTATGTATTGTGTAGACCCACGTCCCAGGCTATGTATTGTGTAGACCCACGTCCCAGGCTATGTATTGTGTAGACCCACGTCCCAGGCTATGTATTGTGTAGACCCACGTCCCAGGCTATGTATTGTGTAGACCCACGTCCCAGGCTATGTATTGTGTAGACCCACGTCCCAGGCTATGTATTGTGTAGACCCAGTTACATGCCACAATTCCAAATGAATTAAAAAGATGAGCACCATGTCATTTCCAAATTTGCAGTGCGTTTCTTTTCCCATTAATTGGGGTTAAGGCATAGTTGGATCTGCACAACCGACGGTGAAGGATGTGGACTCATTGACATAAGGCTTCTTAAGAGTTCTAAAACATCTGACAGTCTGATTTTGGAATGTAATGCTCTTCCCTTTCAATTTTAAACAAATGCTATACGTTTAGAAGCAAGAACTCAAAAAACAAATGATTTCAGTCTGGCCTACCCATCTGTCTTCACAGGTGTCGCTGAAAATGCGGTCTGAAAACCCGTTTCTGTCCCTGGTCCTGCCCAGTATACTGATCATTGTGGCAGATGTGGTGAGCTTCTCCCTGCCACTGGGAGGGGCGAGCGTATCTCATTCAAGGTTACACTGGTTCTCAGCTTCATCATGTTCCTCATCATCCTCAACGACCTACTGCCTGGAGGAGGCCAGTGCAGCCCCATCATCCGTGAGTATCCTGTGTGTAATGCACCAGAATGAAACAGCATTTTGTTATAAACGGTGTGTATGTAACAGAGTTAAGAATGGTCCATAAGCTTATTTCACAGCTAGCTTGAAATGTCGCCAAGGGAGCTATTGAATTCAATATTTTTCTGCAGCTCAATAGTTTGGTATGTTGTCAATTTGGGAGCAGTGTTCCTGAACAGCAACAGTGATCCGTTGGGTGCAGAGTTTCACTATTTCCAGCCCGGTATGTTACAGGGACAGTAAAGAAAGATATACTGGTAGCAGCACACTGATGTCAGTTTCATGTATACAGGACCTCTCTGCCACCATATAACACTCACACATCTCTCTTGTTGTTCTCCATAGGAAAGCACTTCTGTTTCTGTTTGGTCATCCTGGTGTTGAGCACGTTGCAGTCTATGGTGCTCACACGCCTGGCTAAGTGTGGCACTCTCTGGCCCTGCAGCCTCTCCAAGTCCAAAGACTCACTACTTAAAGACACAGACAATGAAGAGGGTAAATGTTTTCATTCTTCTGTCATCTCAGTTATCCACAGAGCAAGATATTTTCATGGTTTCCAAAGACATTAACAAAACGTCCTTATACAACCATTTATAACCTGACCATGAAGTCATAATGACGTTACTGCAACCAGTTTTACTGGGTACCCCATAAATGACTTTCATCATCATAAACTAGTCAAGTTGTATTTTAATGCTCAACCTTTTAATTCGTACCCTTTAGCTGCAGTTAAAGCATGCAGTTGACGTCTTTCCCAGCATCTTTTCTTGTTAGCATCATTTGTCTGGCGTTTACGCTGGTCTGGACAGCTACTCCATTTGATCTTTCATCTGTCACTGAAAACTGTCAATTTGTACATCTTTATTTAATCATGTTATATTAATATTAGGTTATCCTTTTTCCTCTCATTTACTTTGTCTAGAATCCAAGTCTGATATTAAAGCCTCAGCGGAAGAGAAGAATACAGCCCTCCAGAAGGTGGTGAAGTTTCTCAACAAAATGGCTGCACAAGACCAGAAAAATGCTATACACCATCGCTTTGCCAACAAAGTGGACTTGATCTGTTTCTGTATCTATCTCACCATTCTCATTGTTTATGCAGTCGTCATTTTATATTTCTCCTTTGGTTCTCAATGTAAGATCAACCAATTAGATTTCTGGTCATAAATTCTTTATTCGCTTTTAACAACCATTTTAAAAAATATTGGTGTATTTGGGTCTTCAGAAGTTTTGCAAGCACAAACAAAAAGCTAGTTGTTTTGCATTTCTGGGTAAAATAACTAGATGTGTTTATTCTGAAGTAGGGCTTTAACAATATTTATTTAAACATGTTTAGAACTAGCCAGTCATATGTGTAATAATACATTTAGCAATTAGGGCTCTAATGAATACATGTAATGGGGACTGTAGTGCTATAATCCCCCAGAATAGAGGCCTAGAACTCTAATGAATACATGTAATGGGGACTGTAGTAATATAATCCCCCAGAATAGAGGCCTAGAACTCTAATGAATACATGTAATGGGGACTGTAGTGCTATAATCCCCCAGAATAGAGGCCTAGAACTCTAATGAATACATGTAATGGGGACTGTAGTGCTATAATCCCCCAGAATAGAGGCCTAGAACTCTAATGAATACATGTAATGGAGACTGTAGTGCTATAATCCCCCAGAATAGAGGCCTAGAACTCTAATGAATACATGTAATGGGGACTGAAGTGCTATAATTCCCCCAGAATAGAGGCCTAGAACTCTAATGAATACATGTAATGGGGACTGTAGTGATATAATCCCCCAGAATAGAGGCTTAGAACTCTAATGAATACATGTAATGGGGACTGAAGCTGTAGTATTAGTAGTGTGGAAACAAATTAATAGTGTGTTATTTGCTATAGAGGCAGTGTGAAGGCCTTATATTATCTCCTAACTAAGCAGGTTCTCAACCTCAGGCTGAGATATCAAATAGTCTCTCAATCATCTCCTCCACCTGCGCTGGGCTGTATTTGTGGTATCTCTCAGGGTGTTTGGAGAAATCATGGTCACATCTGTGTAAAGTACAGGCAAAGGACCATAATGAATATCACTGTACCAGCGTTCTGTATGAAATTCTTACTGCACATCAATATTGGACAGTGGTGAATAAAATAACCCATGTCTTGTACCAAACATACATGGGACATCCCAGTTTCACCTACAATATTTGAAATCAGTTATTCAACCACCTTATGTGTGCTGAATTCCAAATGAACCCCCTATTCCCTAGCCACCCTTGCAGATCTAAGAGGATTGGATAGGTAGAAGCAATACGACAACATTTTCACTAGGCCAATCAGAAGGCAAGATGAAGGTATTACCATAATGCTTGTATCCATCCAATCCGCACAGATCTACAGGAGTAGTTGGGGAGTAGGGGCTAGAGAGTAAGAGCTAGGGGATAGTGAGTAAGGGCTAGGGAGTAGGGGCTAGAGTGTAAGAGCTAGGAAATAGTGAGTAAGGGCTAGGGAGTAGGGTATAGGGGCTATGAAGTAAGAGCTAGGGAATAGTGAGTAAGGGCTAGGGAGTAGGGTATAGGGGCTATGAAGTAAGAGCTAGGAAATAGTGAGTAAGGGCTAGGGGAGTAGGGTAGGAAATAGGGGCTATGAAGTAAGAGCTAGGGAATAGTGAGTAAGGGCTAGGGAGTAGGGTATAGGGGCTATGAAGTAAGAGCTAGGGAATAGTGAGTAAGGGCTAGGGAGTAGGGGCTAGAGTGTAAGAGCTAGGAAATAGTGAGTAAGGGCTAGGGAGTAGGGGCTAGGGGCTAGAGTGTAAGAGCTAGGGAATAGTGAGTAAGGGCTAGGGAGTAGGGTATAGGGGCTAGAGTGTAAGAGCTAGGGAATAGTGAGTAAGGGCTAGGGAGTAGGGTATAGGGGCTATGAAGTAAGAGCTAGGGAATAGTGAGTAAGGGCTAGGGAGTAGGGTATAGGGGCTATGAAGTAAGAGCTAGGGAATAGTGAGTAAGGGCTAGGGAGTAGGGTATAGGGGCTATGAAGTAAGAGCTAGGGAATAGTGAGTAAGGGCTAGGGAGTAGGGTATAGGGGCTATGAAGTAAGAACTAGGGAATAGTGAGTAAGGGCTAGGGAGCAGGGTATAGGGGCTATGAAGTAAGAGCTAGGGAATAGTGAGTAAGGGCTAGGGAGTAGGGTATAGGGGCTATGAAGTAAGAGCTAGGGAATAGTGAGTAAGGGCTAGGGAGTAGGGTATAGGGGCTATGAAGTAAGAGCTAGGGAATAGTGAGTAAGGGCTAGGGAGTAGGGTATAGGGGCTATGAAGTAAGAGCTAGGGAATAGTGAGTAAGGGCTAGGGAGTAGGGTATAGGGGCTATGAAGTAAGAGCTAAGAGGGAATAGTGAGTAAGGGCTAGGGAGTAGGGTATAGGGGCTATGAAGTAAGAGCTAGGGAATAGTGAGTAAGGGCTAGGGAGTAGGGTATAGGGGCTATGAAGTAAGAGCTAGGGAATAGTGAGTAAGGGCTAGGGAGTAGGGTATAGGGGCTATGAAGTAAGAGCTAGGGAATAGTGAGTAAGGGCTAGGGAGTAGGGTATAGGGGCTATGAAGTAAGAGCTAGGGAATAGTGAGTAAGGGCTAGGGAGTAGGGTATAGGGGCTATGAAGTAAGAGCTAGGAACAGTGGAATAGTGAGTAAGGGCTAGGGAGTAGGGTATAGGGGCTATGAAGTAAGAGCTAGGGAATAGGGGTTGATTCTGAATGCAGCAGCAGTCTCCAGTCATAAGCTCTGTGATATGCCATGACTCCCCTCAGCAGAAAGGCTGTGTAGGCCTTGGACACCATCTCTCTGGGCCTGACAGATGGCCTGGCGCTGCTCTCTGTCTGGGATGGCCCACGCTTTCTGAGCCTTATACAGTTCCTCCAGGCCCTCGTTGAAGCTCTGGACGACATGAGGTCAAAGGTCATATCATTTTTTTGGGGGACCGTCATGTTATCACATATGAGGGCACTGTTTTGTAACAGAAAATGCAAACATTACAATCTTTGGTGTCCATAAATATAGCATGTCACAAACGGTGCCCCATAAATACTAAGCTGACATTCAGATTAAAAAACTTTAATGTCCTCAAAGAGGCAATTCATCTTGCAGCAGTCATAAAATATATAACATCTAAAAATATAAAATAAGCTGACATGTTGGGTTTAGACGTTTATGATCATTCTGTTTGTGAGTATGAATAAGGGTTGTTGTGTAGAGGTACTGATTAGGGCTGGGAATTGCCATGGGACCTCACCATACCATAATATCATGATACTTAGGTGCCAATATGTTATGTATTACGATTCTATATGTATTGTGATTCTCATGATTCTATATGTATTGTGATTCTCACGATTCTATATGTATTGTGATTCTAATGATTCTATATGTATTGTGATTCTCATGATTCTATATGTATTGTGATTCTAATGATTCTATATGTATTGTGATTCTAATGATTCTATATGTATTGTGATTCTCATGATTCTATATGTATTGTGATTCTCATGATTCTATATGTATTGTGATTCTCATGATTCTATATGTATTGTGATTCTAATGATTCTATATGTATTGTGATTCTCACGATTCTATATGTATTGTGATTCTAATGATTCTATATGTATTGTGATTCTCATGATTCTATATGTATTGCGATTCTCACGATTCTATATGTATTGTGATTCTAATGATTCTATATGTATTGTGATTCTCATGATTCTATATGTATTGTGATTCTCATGATTCTATATGTATTGTGATTCTAATGATTCTATATGTATTGTGATTCTCATGATTCTATATGTATTGTGATTCTATATGTATTGCGATTCTCACGATTCTATATGTATTGTGATTCTCATGATTCTATATGTATTGTGATTCTAATGATTCTATATGTATTGCGATTCTCACGATTCTATATGTATTGTGATTCTAACGATTCTATATGTATTGTGATTCTCATGATTCTATATGTATTGTGATTCTCATGATTCTATATGTATTGTGATTCTAATGATTCTATATGTATTGTGATTCTCATGATTCTATATGTATTGTGATTCTAATGATTCTATATGTATTGTGATTCTCACGATTCTATATGTATTGCGATTCTAACGATTCTATATGTATTGCGATTCTCACGATTCTATATGTATTGTGATTCTCACGATTCTATATGTATTGTGATTCTAATGATTCTATATGTATTGTGATTCTCATGATTCTATATGTATTGTGATTCTAATGATTCTATATGTATTGTGATTCTAATGATTCTATATGTATTGCTATTCGATACTGTGATTTTATTGCGATTCGATGTTCCAAACATATTGCTCACCATATGTCTGCTGCTGAGACGAGAGACAGACATGAGAAAACTAGTTTTGATGAGTCATGGAAATAAAAAAGTGCTGAAAACAAATTGTTTCCCTAATAAATTGGCGCCTTATTTAAAATGAAGATGGAGAACAAGCTATGAAGGAAACATACTGGAGTTTTAGTGCAGGAACAACCAACTAGCACAAATATAATATTGCGGTATTGTCAAAACGATACGTTATATCGTCAAAGATAATACCTCGATATTTATCTGTATCGACCCCCCATCACTAGTACTGAAACAGATCCTTTAGGTACATTGAGGAATCTGGCCTCCTTGTCTTACCTTGAACTTGTCTTTAATCACCTGACAGTCTTTTTCTTTCAACTGAAGCCCGATGGTGATGACATATGAAGAATAGAAAAGGTGTGATTAGGTTTGAATAAAACAAGCAAATCCACTTAAAGGTAGATAGTGTAATTTGATACATCTCCTTTTAATTTAATATACAGTATCAAAACATCTACCCTCACCTTGTCACCTGGCTTAAAGGTGGGCAGATTCTTTTCAGTCAGGCACTCGGTCACCTTCAACCAACTGCAACACACATTCACTGCACAGATCAGTCATGTTCAGTAGCATAATCATTCATTGGACTGCCCACAAGTCTGGAACCAACAAGCCTGAACAGCTTATACCCCCCAAGCCATAAGACTGCTAAATAGTAAAAAAGTTAACCAATAGGTACCAGGACTATCTCCATTGGCCCGTTTTGCATGAACTCTTTTGACTTATCTAATACACTGCTGTTAGTGTTTATTCTCTACCTCAATTACATCGTACCCTGCACATCGACTTGGTACTGGTACCCCGTATATACAGCCAAGTTATCGTTACTCATTGTGGATTTATTCCTCGTGTTATTATTTTCCTATTATTTCTCTCAGCAGTGTTGGGATGGTCCCACAAGTAAACATTTCACTGTTCATCTACACCTGTTGTTTACGAAGCATGTAACAAATACATTGTATTCAAGTTGTAGCATAAGATACTTGATTTAATGTAGCATTGTCCCCGTGTGAAGTAATGGTAATGCTTCACTTAAAGCCTGCAGTTATAATGCATTATGATGCAGTTATAATGGATTTTGATGCAGTTATAATGCATTATAACACTTGTCATGAGCATGTATGACCACCGTATAATCTATATTATAATATCATAAACCTAGGCAACAAACATGAGCTGGTAGATTAGTCAACCCACACCAGAGAGGGGGGAATTTGATTCAAAACATTACATTTCCAAGGGAAAGCAAGTGCCAGGATCTCACAGGAGATATGGGTGTTTTTAAAATATTCCAGAGTTGACAATATTAGCAGCATATCCAGAGGCCGAAAAGCTGAACAGATGAATATCATTTTGAGGAGGAAGTTGCATTTAATGATTTACAATGATTCACCAGCCGTAAAGGGCAGTATGCTAACCTGGTTACCAATCTGTTCCTGTCATCATTCCACTCCTTGTCATGCAAAACATGTTTTAGCAATGACAGGGAGTACAAAAAGTGGAATGTTAGCAGAAAAGGCTGTGGATTTCAGGCTAGCGGGAGGCAGCTAGTCTCTTCTAATAATACATAATGATCAGGACTAATGTTAGACAATGTTAGATTCCATCACTCCCTTCTTCCTCCTCTGGATTCCTGGTCCCTCACCTGTGCTGGTACACCTGCTTCTGTTGCTCAATCAGTTCCCGTACTCAACCTCCGGATCCCTGCCGCTGGTTTTAACCACTTCAAACAGAGATGACCTGCAGGTAGATGTCCCTGTCATAGCTAGTCTGCCACCCCTGTGAGCTGTGACAAATTCACTTACAACCCTGAACTAAAGTACATGGAAAGTCAAAATGTAGGTCACTTTGAGTGATAATTTTGTTGTGTAGGCCTAGTTTATATCTCAACCTTAGGGATCTCTAATGTCTCAAATGAAGATTTATTATAGTTCCGGACTGTTCTGGAACGCATTCTGGTAAACTGCATGACCAGATTCGTATTCATTAGGGCACGCCACAGAAAAAGTTTTAAAAATGTTTTGTAACTGAAAAATAAAATGTGCGTTTCTCATTTCTTAATTCCAGGTGGTCCCTCCCCTCCCTGTTTGACTGTTTTCTTCCATTTGTTGCCTAATAAACATTATCTTATAACTAATTTCTGTGCTCTATTCATCTGCTGTTCTACAAACCAATTTCTGCGTTCACGCAAGTGGCTGACTGTACAAATCACCTATCAGTAGCTGCAATTTGGCAGTACGCCCAGATCGTGTTTTGCGAACGAACTACCATGTTTTGAGAACAAACAAAAAAGATCTCAGTTTCAAGGTTTCAGCTTAGAGAGAAAGAGGCCTTGTGAGGTGTTGGTCTGTCACATGTTGTGAAACAGTATTGGTCTGTCACATGTTATGAAACAGTGTTGGTCTATCACATGTTATGAACCAGTGTTGGTCTGTCACATGTTGTGAAACAGTATTGGTCTGTCACATGTTATGAAACAGTATTGGTCTGTCACATGTTATGAAACAGTATTGGTCAGTAACATGTTATGAACCAGTATTGACCGGTCACATGAATGAAACAAGATGGTAATGATTAATGAATTATGCTAAATCATGCAAATATAACTTGTCTATGTATAGTCATATATAAGACAACTGCGGGGACTGCCCAGGCAGAGCACCTGATTGACATGTGTACAATGGTGCATTGAGTTGGTTGGAACCTCTCCAGCGCGCTGACAATAAACAATGGTTCATTTAAGATTGCTTTGAGTGTCCCTGTGTAAGAATTTTTTCACAACACCTTGTTCATTAATATGCAAGGCCCTAATGCCAGACTCAAGCAATGGTTCATCCACACTGAATATTACAGCTAACACCACTGGAAATGTACAAAGAGAGGGCCTACTTCTTCATTGACTTGAGGATGTAGTTGTAGTTGTTGAGGAGGAAGATGGCCCCGGAGCGTGGTCCTCGTACACCTTGGCCTTACTCTGTAGGTTGTACTGGAGATGTTCCAGCACTTTACCTGGAAAAGGGAAATCATGAACATCATGTAAAACCACATAGCCACCACATGGTGGCAGTCAAGGCTCCTCATGTAAAACCACATAGCCACCACATGGGGCAGTCAAGGCTCCTCATGTAAAACCACATAGCCACCACATGGGGCAGCAGTAGCCACCACATGGTGGCAGTCAAGGTTCCTCATGCAAACCACATAACCACCACATGGGGGCAGTCACCTGAACTAAACACCACCTGTAGCTGATTCTGACTCATAATCAGGGGTGAAAGTAGATTATGGGACCTCCAGTATCGAATTTACTTTCTTTGGAGCCAAAAGCCAGAAGCCAGCATATTGCCTTAGCTTAATGGCGTCCGCATGCTTCCCAGCCAAAACAGTTCGGAAGAGTTTGTGCATATATTATGACAACATTTTGTGACGTTTTCTTCGTTTTTGTACTTGCAAGGGTTTTTCAGTTGTTCGGGCACACACATTTTTTTCTTGAGGCAGGCTGAAGTCGGTAGCTGAAGTCTACACCCCCTTCGTCTGTGATTGGTCAACAGTAGGGATTCTTCAGTAAAGTCTTTGTTGTCATACAATGAGAGACGACTCGTTTATGCATATTTTTCATTGAGAAACAGCACCAAACATCTTAGTTAGATGTAAAGTTGCGCAACTAAGATCTCTGCAAAAACGTGCAAATTAATGACATAATTCTTGAGCTATCTTAGATAAATTCTGAATAGAAATTTGGCTTGTCACCTAAAACACTCACAAACACAATCAAGAGCATCCTGTCGGGTTGTATCACCGCATAGTACGGAAACTGCTCCCCCACAACCGTAAGGCTCTCCAGAGGGTGGTGCGGTCTGCACAACGCATCACCGGGGGCAAACTACCTGCCCTCCAGGACACCTACACCACCCGATGTCACAGAAAGGCCAAAAAGATCATCAAGGACAACAACCACCCGAGCCACTGCCTGTTCACCCCGCTATCATCCAGAAAGCGAGGTCAGTACAGGTGCATCAAAGCTGGGAACGAGAGACTGAAAAACAGCTTCTATCTCAAGGCTATCAGACTGTTAAACAGCCATCACTAACATGAAGAGGCTGCTGCCAACATACAGACTCAAATCTCTGGCCAATAAATGTAATAAATGGATTTAATAAAGGTATCACTAGTCACTTTAATAATGTCTACATGTCCTACATTACTCATCTCATATGTATATACTGTACTCTATACCATCTACTGCGTCTTGCCTATGCCGCACAGCCATCGCTCATCCATATATTTATATGTACATATTCTTATTCATCCCTTTACATTTGTGTGTATAGGTAGTTGTTGTGAATTTGTTAGATATTACTGCTCTGTTGGACCTAGCACAAGCATTTCGCTACACTCGCATTAACATCTGCTAACCATGTGTATATGACCAATAAAATTTGATTTGATTATTTTGAGGAAGTGTAAACTGTCTACGGTGTCTCAAAATGGACAAACCGTACTATTGCCACTTTTTAAAATAATTTTTAAGCGAAGGTATGCGAGCCCACTCGACTTCGGCTAGCCGCCAGCTGAACTGAAGCATGCGGACGCCTTAAGACCAAACGGTTCAGCGTCTTGCCCTTGTCAAAGGTCATTCTGGATATTAGACACAGCCATGTTGAACACTCACAGACATAAGGACTCAGTGCTCTCTGATTGTCATTCCCCTTGGACTCCTGACTGTCTGATGGCTGTTCTTCTGATTCATCTGCATCTGGTGAACAAAACAATTCTATATCTACACATCTTATCTCAATGAGGAAAAACCAACCATCTAATAACCATCTAGTTTTGTAACCGAAAACTCAATCTAATAAACAAAGAGAAACACCGTACCAGTGTCATGTTGAACGTCCACCTGAACACTACTGGACACCTCCATAGTTACTGTGTCACTGTCTACATCATGAGGATAAAGGATGGACCGAACAGCATCTGCAAAGGACAGCAACTGCTGCAGGAATAGAATTGTCTGGTGACAGTAAGAGAACAATTAACATATTAGACATCTTTAGTTAGGTCAGTTCAAATGGGATAAAAAATAAAAGATACTTTATTCTACATTTAGTGAGAAACTGACATGTGTCTTCTGTCTGCATCCCATGATGCAAAATATAAGGAAACAAACCCCTCTGGAACAAAACACCCTTGTCCTTACACAAATCTAGATAAGCACATCGGCATTACTGATTCACTTAATTGAATGGAAACTGATGGAGAGGAAACATCAGAAAAGAGAGCTGTTACATTGCTGTTGAATTCATGCACCGTTCCATCCTTGGACATACTCTCCCTATCAGGGTTGTTCTGTGAGAGAAAGGGGAAAATTACAATTTGGAGTTGAGTTTCTCAAAGCTTCCAGATCGTTTTAGTCATTGGAATGTACGCAATCACGGCCCAAATAAATGATCTCAGTGCTATGAAGCTTTTGGGAAACTCACCCGCTTGTCTGTCTGATTAAATCATATCATTACAATGATCCAGTCAGAGGTTCCCTTGCTGGATGATGAAATGTTCTATATTTCAAAGTCCTTCCAACTAAAACAATCTTTGAATGGTTAGAATGTCATACCTTGACGTGAGCAGAAAAGTCCATCAGTGCTCTGGCTGCCAGGGTCTTCATAGATGTAACGAGTTTGGAAAACTTGGCCAAGGTGCCGCTTGTTGTGCACTGACAGGCAATATGAAACATGACATCACACAGTCAGCCATAATAATAGTGGTGGACTAAAGTTTTCAGAATGACACAAATATTAATTTTCATAAAGTCTGCTGTCTCAGTGTCTTTAGATTTTTTGTCAGATGTTACTATGGAATACTGAAGTATAATTACAAGCATTTCATAAGTGTCAACGGCTTTTATTGACAATTAAATGAAGTTGATGCAAAGAGTCAATATTTGCAGTGTTGACCCTTCGTTTTCAAGACCTCTGCAATCCGCCCTGGCATGCTGTCAATTAACTTCTGGGCCACATCCTGACTGATGGCAGCCCATTCTTGCATAATCAATGCTTGGAGTTTGTCAGAATTTGTGGGGTTTTGTTTGTCCACCCGCCTCTTGAGGATTGATCACAAGTTCTCAATGGGATTAACGTCTGGGGAGTTTCCTGGCCATGGACCCAAAATATCGATGTTTTGTTCCCCGAGCCACTTAGTTATCACTTTTGCATTATGGCAAGGTGCTCCATCATGATGGAAAAGGCATTGTTCGTCACCAAACTGTTCCTGGATGGTTGGGAGAAGTTGCTCTCGGAGGATGTGTTGGTACCTTTCTTTATTCATGGCTGTGTTCTTAGGCAAAATTGTGAGTGAGTCCACTCCCTTGGCTGTGAAGCAACCCCACACATGAATGGTCTCAGGATGCTTTAATGTTGGCATGACACAGGACTGATGGTAGCGCTCACCTTGTCTTCTCTGGACAAGCTTTTTCTTGATGCCCCAAACAATCGGAAAGGGGATTCATCAGAGAAAATGACTTTGCCCCAGTCCTCAGCAGTCCAATCCCTGTACCTTTTGCAGAATATCAGTCTGTCCCTGACCTTTTCCTGGAGAGAAGTGGCTTCTTTGCTGCCCTTCTTGACACCAGGCCATCCTCCAAAAGTCTTTGCCTCACTGTGCGTGCAGATGCACTCACACCTGCCTGCTGCCATTCCTGAGCAAGTTCTGTACTGGTGGTGCCCCGATCCCGCAGCTGAATCAACTTTAGGGAGACGGTCCTGGCGCTTGCTGGACTTTCTTAGGTGCTCTGAAGCCTTCTTAACAACAATTGAACCGCTCCCCTTGAAGTTCTTGATGATCCGATAAATGGTTGATTTAGGTGCAATCTTACTGGCAGCAATATCCTTGCCCGTGAAGCCCTTTTTGTGCAAAGCAATGATGACGGAACGTGTTTCCTTGCATGTAACCATGGTAGACAGAGGAAGAACAATGATTCCAAGCACCACCCTCCTTTTGAAGCTTCCAGTCTGTTATTCGAACTCAGTAAACATGACAGAGTGATCTCCAGCCTTGTCCTGGTCAACACTCACACCTGTGTTAACGAGAGAATCACTGACATGATGTCAGCTGGTCCTTTTGTGGCAGGGCTGAAATGCAGTGGGAATTTTTGGGGGGGATTCAGTTCATTTGCATGGCAAAGAATCTGATCACTCTTCATAACATTCTGGAGTATATACAGCAGACTTCGTGAAAATTAATATTTGTGTCATTCTCAAAACTTTTGGCCACGACTGTACATTTCCCTCAGTATACTGACCCCAATTCCAGACAATTCAGGAACACTGAAATTCCAATTCTCTTCAATGCTTTTCAAGGAGGAAAGTCTGGAATTGGAATTTGGTTAAGTTTCTGAATTGACTGGAATTTAAATATAATTTACCCCAACCCTGACCCTGACTCCCCTGACCATGACACCCCTGACCCCACCCCTAAGCATGACCCCAACCATGATCACCCCCTGACCCCAAAACCACTGACCATGACACCTCCTGTCCCCAACCAAGACCCCGACCCTGACCCACCTGAGCACACAACAATAGAGAGAAAGCTCAATTTTACACTGTCCTCTCAGGATTATATGGCACCTTTAGTAACGTGTTAAACTCTTTGTCCTCCTCCAGGAGACGGCCCAGGACAGGTAACATGGCGACAAGGGCTGTGTAGTCGTGACGTGAACAGGCTCGTCTGACAGAGGACACGATGTTCTCCCCATTCTGGATCAGCTGGTTCAGAGCCACCTGAAGGAAATAAGATTACAATTACAAATTAGAACAACTTTATTGTCCACACAATGTGGACATTTGTCTTCGGCTTCACCACATAAAAACAGACAATAAACACCCTCATGAGCACATCCTTCTCAAGACCATTAAATAAACTCATAATCAAAGTACAAAAGTGCTGCAGTGCAAGATTATGTACATAACACCATGTACATAACACCATGTACATAGCACGTACATAACAGCATGTACATAACAGCATGTACATAACACCATGTACATAACATGTACATAATGACATCATTGGTCTAAAACTAGAATCATCAAGATACCCGACAGCCAGGGAGTCCAAATAAATCCACATCACCCCGGTAGTGTAAGATGTAGAACCATGTGTATATATAACCATGATGGTTATACACCTGTAATGAGCTCCATTATGAAGAGCTCCCCATATGAAATGTTTGTTTGTTTTGTGAATCATCTGGCCACTGTGAAGCCTTATAATAGCCAAAAGCAAACATTCACAGTTGTGCAGACATTGACAATAAAGTTGTAATATTTTATTCATCACATTTTAATATCCTTCACTTCTGACCTGGATGAGAGTTTCAAAGGTATTGGAGCAGTTCAGAGGAAGACTTTGGACACCATGGTGTATTCACTCTTGGCCAGGGACAAGAAGGCTGTGATGCAGGCCATGTAGGTCTCAATCTCAACGTGTAATATGCTGTCCCCCCCTAGTGACACAAGACAGGAGTGAAAGGGTGAGTGCCATGGAAATATCATTAACATTACATATCATCTATCTATAGTTTAATGAAAACTGTATTTAACCAGGGAGTACCTTGATATAAGGAATCCTTTATTCTACAAGGAAGTTTGATATAGAGTCCTATATATAACCAGGAAGTACTTTGATATAAGAAATAAAGGGTAATTATTTTAGGGAAACCTGGATCCATGGCATGCTTAGTAATATGTTCACAAAAGAATGTGCAAACAGAAAAGCATCCCCTGTAACTGTGTCTACAGTGGCTTGTGAAAGTATTCACCCCCTTGGCATTTCTCCTACTTTGTTGCCTTACAACCTGGAATTAAAATAGATGTTTTGGGGAGTTTGTATAATTTGATTTATACAACATGCCTACCACTTTGAAGATGCTAAATATTTTTTCTTGTGACACAAACAAGAAAGAAGACAAAACAAACAATACTTCGTAGAGACACCTTTTGAAGCAATTACAGCTGCAAGTCTCTTGGGGTATGTCTCTATAAGCTTGGCACATCTAGCCACTGGGATTTTTGCCCATACTTCAAGGCAAAACTGACTAGCTATCTTTAAGTCACACCACAGATTCTCAATTGGATTGAGGTCTGGGCTTTGAGGTCTAGGCCATTCCAAAACATTTAAATGTTTCCCCTTAAATCAATTGAGTGTTGCTTTAGCAGTATGCTTAGTGTCATTGTCCTGCTGGAAGGTGAACCTCCATTCAATTCTGACCAGTTTCCCAGTCCCTGCCGATGAAAAACAGTGGTGTTCTTGAGGTGTTGGGTTTGTGCCAGACATAGCATTGTCCTTGATGGCCAAAAAGCAAAATTCTAGTCTCATCTGACCAGAGTACCTTCTTCCATATGTTTGGGGAACCTCCCACATGCCTTTTGGCGAACACCAAACGTTTGCTTATTTTTTTCTTTAAGCAATGGCTTTTTTTCTGACCCCTCTTCCGTAAAGCCCAGCTCTGTGGAGTGTATGGACAGATACTCCAATCTCCACTGTGGAGCTTTGCAGCTCCTTCAGGGTTATCTTTGGTCTCTTTGTGGCCTCTCTGATTAATGCCCTCCTTGCCTGGTCCTTGAGTCTCTTGGCAGGTTTGTTGTGGTGCCATATTCTTTACATTGTTTAATAATGGATTTAATGGTGCTCCGTGGGATGTTCAAAGTTTCAGATATTTTTTTATAACTCAACCCTGATCTGTACTTCTCCACAACTTTGTCCCTGACCTGTTTGGAGAGCTCCTTGGTCTTCATGGTGCAGCTTGCTTGGTGGTGCCCCTTGCTTAGTGGTGTTGCAGACTCTGGGGTCTTTCAGAACCGGTGTATATATACACACACACACTGAGATCATGTGACACCTAGATTGCACACAGGTGGACTTTCACTAATTATGTGGCTTCTCAAGGTAATTGGTTGCACCAGATCTTATTTAGGGGCTTTATAGCAAAGGGGGTGAATACATATGCACACACCACTTTTCAGTTTTATTCTTTTTTGAAACAATAAAAAAAAAAATCACCAATTTGGAATATTTTGTGTATGTCCACTACATTAAATCGAAATCAAAATCCATTTCAATTACAGGTTGTAATGCAAAAAAATGGAAAAACACCAAGGGGGATAAATACTTTTGCAAGGCACTGTATAACCATCATGAAGGTGGTGTGCAAGGTGGACTTTCATGACCTGTTTTTTGTTCTTCTTGATGGCAGAATCCACACGCCTGCTCTGCAACACCGGGTAGAGGAGGTTCCTACTCTTGTGGTCCTTCAAACCCTTCATGGAGCAGTCCAACTGATTGGAGCGCACCATGGCGTAGTGGGCCTTGAGGTCTGTGGAACAATAACAGCACGACTGATTACCATGACCACTGATCAATGGAGCAACGGGTGTTTATGTTGTGCTGTTGGGATGCAGGTTCGAATCCTAGGTCCGCTGTGGCAGAGATAAACCGTGTTACAGATACACGAGCCCTAGAACATAAAGAAACAGAGACAACAAACATATACAATGAAGTGAAGGATAATTGTGCAGGGAGAGGTCAGGGAAACCCCCCCAGAGGTGACATGTGGGAGGGTCTTGGCCCTCACCAAAACGTCAGTTCAGTTACGTATATTTAAGAAAGCTAATTGATACAGATACGCCTCCACCGTCTCAATAGAAGAGATGCCACCAAGGCTGCGTTTAACTTACCAAAGGCTGAGCTGGGCTTGGGTCTGAAGTATGGCAGGATGTAGGAGGTGGAAGCTGGGGGCTTGGGTTTGCAAGATGGGAAGGTATGGGAGGTGGAGTCTCTAGGCAGAAATGGGATGGACTCCAAAGATGGTTGTCTAATATCGGGAATATTCAGTCTGCTGCACGGCTTTGAGGTGGATACCTTGGTGAAAGAGCTACTGGATTCCAGTTTTCCAAGGGAGTCTAGTGATGGATTCTTGTCTAGTGATGGCTTTCTGTCCAGGGACAGCGTTTTGAATTTACCAAATGACTTCAGGCCGATCATCTTGGTGAACAGGCTGTTTGCTTTCAGTTTTCCAAGAGAGTCCATTGATGGCTTGTTTTCTATTGATGGCTTTCTGCCTAGAGACTGTGTTTTAAGTTTGGAGCAGTAGGACTTATTGGTGAAAAAGCTGCTGGGCTCCAGTTTTCCCAGAGAGTGGTGGGATGGGTTTCTTTCCAGTGACCGTGTTTTGAATTTGCTGGCAGAGACTCTCCTCTTAGCTGTCAGATCTGCATCCTCACCTGGATTAACACTGACATCATTAGCATCCTCACCTGGATTAATACTGACATCATTAGCATCCTCATCTGGATTAACACTGACATCATTAGCATCCTCATCTGGATTAACACTGACATCATTAACATTTGCTGCACTCTGCCTTTAACATCAGGGTTTGGTTCAGAGGGACAAGCAAATAGTTATTTTTTCCTAAAGAACACGACCCAAGAATCCACTGAATTATGTGGTTAAACTTTACACCAGGGTTGGGATCAATTTCATTTAGAAAGTTTTAAAAAACAAATTCCAATTGCAAATTTTCCTCACTGAAAAGCATTGAAGTGAATTGGAATTTCAGTGTACTTCTGGAATTTACTGGAATTGACCCCAACCCTGGTTTACAACATGGACAAGAATGCTGAGAGTAGGGACCTCCTCCTGTTCGTGACAGACATACTACAGGTGAACAGGCAGTACCACTACCTTACCTACAGTATCAGCCAGGTGGAGATGGGCAGCACCACTACCTTACCTATCAGCCAGGTGGAGATGGAGATGATGTCCTGAAGCCTAGTTTGGGGTATGAGTTGTACCTCCTCCACTCCGCCTGCAGACCCATTCAGTGACTTTTTGTCCAGGACATCCAGGATTCTGACTGTCTGCACTGGCTTGCTGTAGCGCCCCAACAGGACTTGGAACTCGGACTCCAGCTGTGACTTGGCACTCTCTAAACGACCTCTCTGCAAAAACAGATAGAGTAGTATTGGGGTCAATTCCATTTCAAACCCAGTCAATTTAGAAAGTAAACCAAATGTCAGTTCCTATTCCAAATGTTCCTCATTGAAAAGCATTGAAGAGAATTGAAATGAGAATTTTAGGGGACTTCCTGAAATTGAACCCAACTGTGGTTTAGAGATCTTAGTTTACTACCACACCCCGTTCAAAGGCACTTAAATATTGTTTCTTGCCTTTTACCCTCTGAATGGCACACATACACAATCCATGTCTAGCTTGTCTCAAGGCTTAAAAATCCTTCTTTAACCTGTCACCCCCCCTTCATCTACACTGATTGAAGTGGATTTAACAAGTGACATCAATAAAGGATCGTAGCTTTCACCTGGTCAGTCTATGGCAAGGACAGAGCAGGGGTTCATGTTTTGTACACTCAGTGTGTGCTGTACGTTCAAATCGGAGGAACTAACAGTTATTGGATATAGTGATTTAAATCTAACAGTTGGATAGTGACTATGAAGTGATTTAAATCTAATAACAGTTATTGGATAGTGTCTATATAGTGATTTAAATCTAACAGTTATTGGATAGTGACTGTAGTGATTTAAATCTAACAGTTATTGGATAGTGTCTATATAGTGATTTAAATCTAACAGTTATTGGATAGTGTCTGTAGTGATTTAAATCTAACAGTTATTGGATAGTGTCTATATAGTGATTTAAATCTAACAGTTATTGGATAGTGTCTATATAGTGATTTAAATCTAACAGTTATTGGATAGTGTCTATATAGTGATTTAAATCTAACAGTTATTGGATAGTGACTGTAGTGATTTAAATCTAACAGTTATTGGATAGTGTCTATATAGTGATTTAAATCTAACAGCTGGATAGTGACTGTAGTGATTTAAGATTTAATAGCGACCATATCTTCTAGTAAAATAAGGCATCTTGTGATTAATGAGCACCCTTTCACTGAAGCGAAGCATACTCTATTCTCTTGTCCAACTGTTTGATAGTATTCATACTTCTACAAAGAGAACCTGGCTTGATTGAATTAGAGATGGCAACAGAAATACATGAAGACAGTGTTACCAGCATATTCAGTTCAGGCCCGTCCGGGTCTTCCTGTTGAAAGTACTCCTCTGCTTTCTTGAGTCGGTGAACACAGGCTAGATAGTCAGAAAGTCTTCCTGTAGGCCTTTGCAAAGAAACACATGTACATACAGAAATTATCAGCTGATCAGTCATGTATTGGAAACACATAGTTGACACAAATATGACTATTCTCCCTCTCCTTCTCCCTTGACCCATACTGAACCTCTATTAACAGAACATCATACTGAACGTCTATTAACAGAACATACTGAACCTCTATTAACAGATCATACTGAACATCTATTAACAGAACATCATACTGAACGTCTATTAACAGATCATACTGAACCTCTATTAACAGAACATCATACTGAACCTCTATTAACAGAACATCATACTGAACCTCTATTAACAGATCATACTGAACCTCTATTAACAGAACATCACACCGCACCTCTATTAACAGAACATCATACTGAACCTCAATTAACAGAACATTAACAGAACATCATACTGAACGTCTATTAACAGAACATCATACTGAACCTCAATTAACAGAACATCAGTAGTACTCTTTTCACTCTCTCGTGGTTTCTCAATACGAACTGTGCTGGCTTGGATCATTGTCCTTTTCCAGTATAATTCCAGCAACTAAATGTAATCTAACCAGGCCAGTGCAGGCCAACTCCACACAGTATTGTGAATAGGGTATACGAGGTCAAATATGGGGCTTGTGTGAGTGTTACATCGTTCTCCCTACTCTCACCCCTGTATGATGACCTTGTCTGTGTCTCGGACGGCTTGGTAATGGCTGATGGCATCGTCCAGGTAGAATAATGTCTTCTGCGTTGTCCCCTTCAGCTGCAGTAGGTTCTGTGTGCTGTCGTGCATGGGAATGACTGAGTTCTCCAGGTGCTCCAAACGGCCCTCCAACGACGAGAGAATGGACACCTAGGACACCACACCTTGAGCTACACTGTCTCACGTTAAAGCTTGCATAGAACTGAAGCTATCTTAAGACATGGCATTTGAACTCTACTTCATTTGCAATTCAAAACATTAACTCACCAATACGTTTTAGCTAATAATATTCTGTAAGAACTCAAGTAGTAGCACATTTGAGGTGTGGTACTCAGTTCCAGTGAGCTCCGGCCCATTTCAAGCACTGATTTAATTCATATCTGTGACACAGTAACTTTAGTTGAACACAAGTCAGGTAGCTAACAGTTAGCTAGCTTAGGTAAGAGGATTCAAGTTCTTTGATTTCAGATTAATCTTACCATGCCTTCAGTCAGCTGATCACTTCTTTTGAGGCTGTCGCTAACGAATGTCAGCAGATCTTGATCCTTGAGAAGAAAACGGATTGGTAGCTAGCTAGTTTCATCTAATTTGGCTAACGTTAGCTCTCCTTACATATTATTGTCGCATTTAATGAGGCTACAGTGAGTTCTCATACAAATAGTCAAAACGTTAGTAAGTCTACTACTCTAGCAAGCAATGTCATATAATATTTGGACAGACATGTGAAGTGTTCACTAGCCATTGTGTGGTCTGAATGACACCCTAACCCAGGCATGTTACTAGATACAAGCTACAGCTGCTAACGTTAGTCCTAGTTCATGGATGATAACTTGATTTGCTAAGGCTAGCTACTGTAACTAGCCAGCGAGCCTAACGTTACCCGTTTGAGCTTCTCCTCAATCTTCTCTCTCCACAAATATGTTTCATCTGTCGCAGTCATTCTGTTAACAATTCTCTTTTAGGTATAACTTAACTATTTTATTGTCAAGCATTTGTAAAACAGTTCTCCCCTGCCAGGTAAATGAGTTAGCCAACTGAACCACAGGTTAATTAAAGGGTTGTTGATGGTTAGTCAAGTGGCTTCTGCTTCTTTGCGCCAAACTTCCAAGGACAAATTCCATTGGCTGCATTTAGTGTGGACATTGCATGATATTATTACAACTCACTTGACTCACACACTTTTGTTTTTATTCATTCACCCAGACATTTTATGTAAATATAATATTTACAAATGTCTTATATTACAATCAGCAGTTATCAATCATTAACAAGGTTGTATTTTGAATAGTTAGCAGGAAAACAAATGAAACAAACATACAAAGAAAACTAGTAGTCTCTTAGTTTTATACTACATCGTTTGTAGGACTCGGTGGGAAACAACCCCGTGCCCTCAGAATAGAGAGATGCCTTCCACCTGTTCAACAGGAATTAAGAAAATAACAGTAGCCTATGCCTCAGTTAAAGCAAGGCAAGATCCTCTTGATAACATAAAATATTACATTAGCAGAAATGCTAATGTTTCTTCTCTCTGCACATCCACCTCTAAGGTCCCTGTTTGGCCATTGCCTATATAAAGAAAACAAACATGAATGTTTAGATGGCAGAAATATCATATATTATCACAGACAAAAGTAGTCCATGTTGCAACTGAACCCGATCTCAAATGGGAAATATAATTGTAGTCGAAATTAAAAATGAGTTGGTGTTTATTATCCTCCAAATTGCTACCTATGAGCTGAAATGTCTAATATGGTCTGTTTTTAAATAAGAACTATATACCTGTTTGAAGAACTGGCTGCCAAGGTAGTTGGTTGCCATGCTCCTCAAGTTGGTCTTCCCGCCTACTTTGCATCGCACATATCCATACAGGTTGGCCCACTGCAATGCCACACCCATGATCACCACTGCCTGCAAGGGGACATGACATAAAAATGCAATGCGTTGTGATTATTTATGTTTCTTTGAGAACCCAAAACAATGCATGTATCTGTTTATGTTAAATCATATAGCTAGCTTCATACTAGGTTTGACATATTAATTATCGGGTGGGAAATTAGAGATGTCTAAATTCAAATGGAGAAAGGAAAGGTACTGAACCCACCAGCCACTTAAACTTGAAGGAGAAGAGAGTACTGAACACAAAGATGACCCAGAGGACTGGACACACAACCAGACCCAGCCAGAAGATCTGTGATTCAGAGTTGGTTGGAACTTTTCTACTGGTTGCCTACAGAGAGAGTTGGGAAAATTAAGCACGTGTCTACAGAAGTCTTAGTTGTTGCAATTCTTTCAGTCGTAGACTCTGTGCTTTGTTTAATTGATTGAACAGTCTGATTTTCTATATACTGTTTTTTTTGGGGGGGGTGCAATTTTCATATAAGCCCTCTTGGATTTCCAAACGCACCTGGTTGTTTATCGGCACTGTTTGTCTTTCACTTGTATTTTGTGGGTGCGAATAAATAAATGAAAACTAAACTAATAGACAGGCACAACTACAACTCCACTCAGCCTGTTACCAACCCTTAGTAACCTTCTTGACCAGATACAATGCTATTTTACAGTAAACAAATTGTCTGAGAGAAATTGATAAAATATTGTGGGGGCTGTTTTGTTAGACTTCAGTGCGGCTTTTGACATTATTGATCATAGTCGGCTGCTGGAAAAACATATGTGTTATGGCTTTACACCCCCTGCTACATTGTGGATAAAGAGTTACTTGTCTAACAGAACACAGAGGGTGTTCTTTAATGGAAGCCTCTCCAACATAATCCAAGTAGAATCAGGAATTCCCCAGGGCAGCTGTTTAGGCCCCTTACTTTTTCAATCTTTACTAATGACATGCCGCTGTCTTTGAGTAAAGCCAAAAATCAAAAAATCCCAAAAAAGTGTGTCTATGTATGAGGATGACTCAACACGTCAGCTACTACGGCAACTGAAATGACTGCAACACATAACAAAGAGCTGCAGCTAGTTTCAGAACAGGTGGCAAGGAATAACTTAGTCTAAATAGTTCTAAAACTAAAAGCATTGTATTTGGGACAAATCAATCCCTAAACCTCAACTAAACCTTGTAATGAATAATGTGGAAATTGAGGTGACTAAACTGCTTGCAGTAACCCTGGATTGTAAACTGTCATGGTCAAAACATAGTGATACAACAGTAGCTAAGATGGGGAGAAGTCTGTCCATAATAAAGTGCTGTTCTGACTTCTTAACACTATCAACAAGGCAGCTCATACAGGCCTTAGTTTTGTCACACCTGACTACTGTTCAATAGTGTAGTCAGGTGCCAACGAGGGACTTTGGAAAATTACAATTGGCTCAGATCAGGGCAACATGCCTGGCCCTTGGATGTACACGGGAGCTAACATTAATGATATGCATGTAAATCTCTCATGGCTCAATGTGCGTGAGAGATTGACTTCATCACTACTTGTTGTGTGTTAGAAGTGTTGACAAGCTGAATGTACCGATCTTTCTGTTTAAACTACTAGCACACAGCTCAGTGACACCTATGGATACCCCACAAGACATGCCACCAGAGGTCTCTTCACAATCCCCAAGTCCAGAAACAGAATATGGGAGGCGCACAGTACTACATAAAGCCATGACTACATGGAACTCTATTCCACATCAGGTAACTTATGCAAGCAGTAGAATCAGACTTTTTTTTTTTTAAATAGATAAAAATACACCTTATGGAACAGTGGAACTGTGAAGAGACACACAAATGTACAGACACACACATACAACTACTAGCACATACGTATATTGTAATATGGTATTATACATTTTGTATTGTAGATATGTTGTGGTTACATGATGTACTGTTTTATCTTTTGTTTTATATGTAAGTGCCTTAATGTGTTTGGACCCCAGGCAGGTAGCAGCTGCATTGGCAGCAGCTAATGGGGAGCCGTAATAAATACAAATACAGTCATGGACTATACTGCAACCGTACTGGTCTGGACTCAAACACCCAGTGGCTCTGTCCATCCTCATCCACCTGGTTCCACCACCTGAGGCCCACCATCAACCTGCCAGACACATTCTGAGAAAGAAACACAATGGGATCACTGACCAACTGGACCTATAAAACAAAGGCAACTTTGACCCTTTTCACACTACTCTGTCAAGCTGTGCTAGCCTGGCCTGGTTGCACATCCAACAATCGCTGAAACATGTGGGAAAGGGCATTGTGAAAATAAAAATATCCAGACCAACACGATAGTGAAAAGGGTATGACAAAATAAAGTTGTACCACGTCAAACTGTGACAACCCACCCACCTTGACTGTCCAGAAGTCACATGAAAGGAGGAGGATGATGGTGACCATACAGACGATGAAACTACTGCTCAGGATTTCACACAGTAGGTAGACTAAGATGGCACTGGTGCGGAAGAAGAGATGGAAGAACGTGGCCAGGGGATGCCTAAAACAAGAGCAGGTTTTGATCACACACACAGCGAGAGAGAGAGAGAGAGGAATAGTTCACAAACAATATCTCTTATTCTGGTGATCAGAATAGCTGATCCGGAGTGGAAATGAAAATATCTGTTTGTTCTGTTACTCCTCATCAATTAGTGAATCAACTTCCAAAACGCACTTGATTTCTGGGATTTCTTCTGTCTGGTGGCAGTGGGGGCATCATCATCATCGTCACCAAAGTGGAGCATCTGCCTCCCTGTGAATCCTTTCAAGAAATAAATGAGCTGTCAAACAAGGCTCACTTTGAGGTGGCTAACGTTACTTAGATAGCTACTACTGTACAGCTAAATGACATGACAGTGAGTGACACACTAATTAGATGGCTCTGGGGTCATTTGTGCATTCTAGCTAAATAGTTCGGTTTAAAACATTACAAAGGTTAATCTATTCAAATAATTGCATATAAACGTAGCTAGCTAAAATAACAAGTTAAGTGAGCAAGCTAGTTAGCAGTTACCTAGTAAGGCTCACTGAAGTAGGGCAACACAAAGTTCGCTAAGAAAAACGCCATGAGAGCAACTTGAACAGTAAAGCGTTACCAGGCATAGTGTCATCAATAGTTAAAGATATAAAACAACTTATTTGTTTGAAAATAGTAAGAGATCTCACCAGTCTCATCTTCTTTGACACTCACTTCCGGATGACGTGTAGGTAAACAATAAACATGCTTGTATGAAGGACCCCACTCATAGGTGCAGAATAAGTTGCCTGGTTGCAACTTTGTAAAGATCTAGAACCAGAGATTTGAAAATCTAATGTGATGTGAAATGTGATATCACTAATTGTATGAATTAATTAATTAATTAATTAATAAAAACATATTCATGGCGATATCTTTACCTCGAACGCAACTTACTGCTTGTGATTAGACTGATCATTTTCAGGTCTTTAATTTGTAATGGTTTCATTTCATACCCACCTTGATCATCTGCAAAGCGTCTCACCCCCAAGAAAAGAATCCATCACCAATATGTATATCGCCCACACGACCTATATCAGATGTGCGTTCAATTGTTGCAGAACGATTAGTTCTGAACAACACGTTTCTCCAAAACGTCATTGAACAGACTTTGAGGTATGTTTGCGCCAATGACTGGAAATATGAAGGTTTGCTTCCATTTGGTGGGTGTGGCTTGAAGCAATGAGTGACGTTTTTAAAGGGCAGTGGACATGCGGACAGTGTTTCCCAACACACAACCCTCCCTGTTTTTCAACTGGCGTTCAGTACAGAAATGTTTCTGTTCAATTGAACGTTCGAGAACGTTAAAACATACTGAATGCAGCCCAGGGTTTCCCAAACTCGGTCCTGTGTGCACATTTTGTTTTTTGCCCTAGCACTACAATGCTGATTAAATTAATCAACGTTTGATGATGAGTTAGTTATTTTAAATCAGCTGTGTAGTGCTAGTGCAAAAACAAAATGTGCACACAGGAGGGGCCCCAGGACCGAGTTTGGGAAACTCTGCCTTAAATGACTGGTCGCAATCAAGGAAGTATATGGATGGGAACAGTTTGACAAATCTTTTATTTTTATTTTTTACATAGAATGTTTAGATTTAACATTGATGAGTTCGCAATGACTTTTTTAAAATTTCAATTCCACCGCTGGTCACAAGAAACATCACTATAGCGGCTTTTACTTTTACTGTAGATGCACATTTTTTTAACACTATACAGTTTTCACCAGACAGTTTTTAGGCATAAAGGCTATGAAAAGGTGTAGGCCTAAATCAAATCACTTTTCTTTCATAGAGACATCTACACTGTTATTTTGGGGTGTTATTGCTGCGGCTGCAGCAGCAGTTAATCTTTGACCAAGCTGGTGACCAGCCGGTAAAGATGAGTCAACCAGAGATCATCAACTTCATAATCTGGGAACCTGTGCACTCACTCCCTCATGTGACAGTCACACTGCCAGAGACAAAGGTCACCCCGTACTTCATCCACTTCTGTCAGAAGCATTCAGGATGCCAAAACACCAGCCGTGTTTCTTCTCCTCGGTCTCTGTCTGTTCGGGGCAGCTGACGCCCTGTACAAGCAGTGGATACCCGACACTAACTATGAAAACAAGACCAACTGGGACAAAGGGTCCGTGCCCTGCGGTAATGACATAGTGCAGTTCTCGGCTCAGAGGAAAGTGTCTGTGTATGTGGAGACGGTCCACTCTGTCCAGGAGATCCAGCTACCGGTGGACGGAGAGTTCATCCTTCCCTCGGGGCGGCTTCACGGTCAGTAATGGAGGGGACCCGGTTGCGGGGCCGGCGTCACTGCCCAGTTCAAAGATGCAGAGTCTCTGCAGTGGTTCGACCGGCGCTGTGGCAGGCGGCAGAGTCTTTAGACGACCTGGAGAAAGGTCGCTTCCTGTTCTCTGTACACGAGGAGAGCGTACCCTGCCAGTATGACAATGTGTTGTTCCGCGCTGGCTCCTCGTTCCGCGTGGACACCTCCAACCAGCCCAGCCCCTGTCCAGAGTGTGTCCGTTCTGGGAAAAGTTCAGCAGCAGCTCGGAGTTCACCCATTATCTGGGGTCACACTCTGGCCGGCTGCAGTTCCACGGAACCTCATCCCCCAGCGTCGGGGCTTCTGGCTGCAGTGATGCCTCTGGCTGTGACTGTGGGAACTCTGCGAATCACAACAGGATCTGCGGCACTGTGACATGCGCTCCTATGAGCTGTAAGCCACTGTACCCCATAGGACACTGCTGTGACGTGTGCAGCGCCATCGTCACCATCCAGTATTCCTCCCAGGCTTCATCCTTGAGTCTTATCGAGAATCGACTGCAACACCTCTTCCTTGGTCTGCCCCTCGTACCAGTCCATTCAGCTAGGCATGTCAAGGTGCTCAAATCTCAGTATTTCCTCGAGGTGATCCCCGTGCGGCTGCAGCTGAGATCCAGATCGTGCTCCTGGATGGGGGAGTCTGGTGCGGTGGCAGAGGCCCTGGCAAGGACATATTGAAGGACGTCCAAGCCCAAGGCTCAAACCTGGGCATAACTTCGGGGCTGAGTTCAGGCCTCTTCTGGGGCCACCAGTGGTGACGGGGCAGGGGACAACGCCCAGGAGTTGTGGTGGGAGCCGTGTTCTGGCATCCTGATAGTAGTCATTGGTCTCCCCCTCCTGGCTGTCCTCTTCCGCAGGCGTCATAAAAATGCCAACCATGCCCACCATCTCCATCCCTTCTCACAGGCAGCAGGAGAAGCCAGGAGGAGATAGGGAGTTCACGGACCACGGCTTTGAAAACCCCATCTTCGACAAGCCCACCATGATGCCCGAAGTACCAGGTATCTATGGGACTGAAGCCGCCAACTCTATCTCCCTGAGCCGTCAGGCCATTGCATTTAATCCTGCGTATGATGAGAACGAGACCTCAATCGATTTCTCTGCCTGAGACTGTGTGTCATGGTATCTGTAAATATTTTGTGCACATTCTTATGAGAATCATTTCTTACGTGTTGTAATGTATCAATCAAATGTATTTATATAATACTTCGTACATCAGCTGATATCTCAGTGCTGTACAGAAACCCAGCCTAAAACCCCAAACAGCAAGCAATGCAGGTGTAGAAGCACAGTGGCTAGGAGAAAAACTCCTAGGGCCAAACCTGGAGAAACCTGAGAGGAACCAGGCTATATATGTATCTAAAATGTAAAAATAATATGTCTCATGCTTAATTTCATCTGAAGTATTAGGTATTTTAAAAAGTCAAGCAATTCATATTTGTAAATCAATTCTAAAAAGATTTGGCAAAAGCTTTGTCACATTGTTAATATGATTTACATTGGATTGACCATTGACACAACAATGAAAGACAGCCCTTGAACTCATCTTGGTAGTTAGTACTCAGCACAATGTCAAATAAACATAGTATGTTTTTGCATATGAAAGACCAACCACAGTAGTTAGCAAGTCAGTCACTTGCTAACCTGTTCCAATAAAAAGGGCAGTTAAAAGTTATTACTCAATCCCTCAGTGTCATGTTTTGTTCTATATCAAATCAAATTATATTTGTCACATGCGCTGAATACAACAGGTCCAGACCTTACTGTGAAATGCTTACTTACAAGCCCTTAACCAACAATGCAGTTCAAGTAATAGAGTTAAGAAAATATTTACTAAAATAAACTTAAGTAAAAAGTTAAATCAAAAGTAACACAATAAAATTACATAACAATAACAGGGCTGTATATAGGGGGTACCGGTACCAAGTCAATGTGCAGGGGTACAGGTTAGTCGAGGTAATTTTGTACATAGATAATAAACAGCGAGTAGCAGCAGTGTAAAAACGTCTGGGTGGCTATTTGAGCAGTCTTATAGCTTGGGGGTAGAAGCTGTTAAGGAGCCTTTGGACCTAGACTTGGCGCTCCGGTACCGCTTGCTGTGCGGTAGTAGAGAGAACAGTCTATGAGTTGGGTGACTGGAATCTGGAGAATTTTGGGCCTTCCTCTGACACCGCCTAGTATATAGGTCCTGGATGAGTGCAGATACCCCTGTAAAGTCCCTGTCTGTTGTCTTGTGATACTTGATGCTGTGTCCTGTAAAATAAGTACAGTATCAGTCACTTAAGGCAACTGCTTATGAATAGAATAGATACTTTATTGTATTTGTGAGAAACAGAAATGTGTACTGGTCCGCTCTCTAACCTAACTACACTTCTGCAGTCAAAGTATTATGATTCTGGACTGACAGGAGCTGATGTTTCCATGGGAGTGATGGGGGTGGCAGGCAGAGTTGAGCTCTTCATTAGTGGGGGTCCTTAGGACCAACCAATAAAACCACACTGTCCTTCTTTGAGAGCCAGACAGTAGGATACAAGGGCTCCATGAACTCAGCCTTGTACCTGTAGAGGAGTGTCACAGCGATGTCAGTCACACCATAGAAAGCTAATGAGCCTGAGTCAAAGTCGATGTAGACGCCGATTCTCGTGAACACACTTGTGGCTTCCACGACCGCCTCCATATCAGCATGCCAAGTGGAAAAAGCTCCGCCCCTCCCTTCCGAGGCTCCACGAGAAGTCATTTCCTGTGATGCAGCTGCCTCTCTCCACGCCTTTCCGGTCGATGCTCTTGTAGGTGAGTCCCACGTGCATGCCCTCCCCACTCAGCTCTGCCTCAAAGTAGTGTCGGCCCAGGTAGAGGCTCTCTGAGGTCATCACCTGGCGCCAGTACTCGAAGCGTTCGGGCGTGTCTGGGTAGCTGTGCTGCCAGGGCGTGGTGTTGGTCACCTTCCTGTCGTCTTCGGTTAGTCTCAGGAACTTGTGGACAGTGTCTGGGTCAAAGGTCAGACTGCTGGCATCTGTCAAGTAGACACATTTAATTGAATAAACTTTATTAATCGTCAGAGGGAAAATGGATTTGTCGCCAGCACAGGACACATGCAGGGACAATACAAACACACACATACTTATTCAAAGGCTACCTCAGTCGCTATAACACATGTGAAAGGTTACACCAAGTCAGGCTATTTCTCAAAAGGGTTAGCTCATTGTGAAGAGCACTAGCTATGCAAATCAAATTAGAAATGGTTGCTAATGCAAAAAAGACATCTTACACGTGAGGAAGTCGTCTCGCATCTCAGGCTCAGGCAGTGAAAAAGACTTTGACATCTTGGGATGGACCATGGTTGTAATGCCCAGATTTCTCTGTAGGTCAGTGTAGGAGAAAGATAAGTTATCCTCCAGGTACTACATAGAGAACTCTATAATACAATGCATTGGGAAGACTATGGTTACTTATCCAACTAGTTATTTAACTTTTATTTAGCTAAGTCATTGGGAGAATATTCTCTTTACACTAACAACTTGGGTCGTTTTCATTATGTCATGAAACAGCATATGTCAACAACAAAAACAAACAAAGGAACATGAGCAGTTTTTCCAGGCTTCTATAGTTTTGTTGTGTTGGTGCCTAATGAACACAGCCCTGGTTAAAATGTGTACACTCATCACCAGTCCTGCAGATGTCCTTCAGTTTGTCCCTGTAGGTAGCCTTGAGCTGGTCACACAGTTCCTGGGTGGACTCAGTGAGCAGGGCAGCTGAAGGAGGCCAGGCGATCAGAGGCCGACGAGAGCCCAGGCAGACAGACATCCACAGCCCCCGTCTTCCACTCAGAGTATTCCTACATTCACCAGCAGGAGGAGCCACCACACTACTGTCACACTACTAAGACAGCTATATCTGCTTCCCAAATGACACCCTATGCCCTTTTATAGTGCACTACTGCTGCTCCATCACAGCATGAAAGTAGTGTACTATAAAGCAGTGCACTATATGGAACTAGAGTGCCATTTAGGATGCACAATAGGACTCCGTCCAGAAATAACCCCAAACCTCTACCCCGAGACATTTCAGATAGGTTAAGGCAATATGGTAGTATTGCTTTCCCTTGAATAGACTTGGTAGGTTCTTGGCTATACTGTTAATACCTATCAAATCCTTTCAAAATCTAAATGAAGTGTCTATGGTAAGCAGCGGAGGCTGGTGGGAGGAGCTATAGGAGGACGGGCTAATTCTAATGGCTGGAATGAAATCAATGGAAAGTATCAAACACATGAAACATATGGAAAACCACTAACTTCCATTCCAGTCATGACAGTGATCCTGTCCTATAGCTCCTCCCACCTGTCACTTCCCTCACACTGTGGACACTGTCAACATTACAAACCGCTGACCGAGACGCAGTCAAAAATTACTGACCGAGACAATATTTAACAGATCATAGGGGAAAGCTGAGGCAAAGGCTAAGATATTAGTCCTCTCAGGATAGGGCTCAGAATGAGTCCTATCCTGAGCAGTCGAAGAGAGCAGGGTAGCCTAGTGGTTAGAGCGTTGGTCTAGTAACCAAAGGTTGCAAGTTCAAATCCCTGAGCTGACAAGGTTCTTATCTGTTGTTCTGCCCCTGAGCCACAGGCTTGCTTGCCTAGTAAAATAAATACATCTCCAAACACTGCAGTGTGATGCAATATACACCATCAACCTATAAAATACATGTGCCTTCAGAAAGTACCCCTTGACTTTTTCCACATTGTGTTACAGCCTGAATTTAAATTCCATTCTTTTTGTCAATGGCCTACAAACAATACCTCATAATATCAAAGTGGAATTATGTTTTTCAAACTTTACAAATTAATTCAACATTTTAAGCTGAAATGTCTTGTCAATAAATATTCAACGAGCATCAACCAATAGAATGTAAAAATTCATAAAATACCTCTCACAGTATCATGACACAGGAGACTTGAAGGCAGCAGGTTGATATTGTGCTTTTCAGCAACAACACTAGCTGCATGCGTTCTGTTTCATTTCATTTCATGTGTGACACTCACCAGGGATTGGGGTCAATTCAATTTAAATTCAGTCAGTTCATTTCATCAATGCTCACCTGGGGTGAGTTTAATTCCTGAATTTACTGAACTGAAATGGAATTAAACCCAACCTCTCTGGTGCACTCTAAAGTTGCCCCGGGCCTAAACGCTGATCTTGGGTCAGCTTAGCATTTTTCCCACTAATGGTTAAGGTTGAGGAGATCCAAGGTCTGTACATAGGATAAGTTTCACTCCCGGAGCCCCAGTCTCTCACCTGCAGGAAGTCTACGTCCCTCTTGTTCCTGAAGAGTCTCTCCACTCTGGCCAGGGTCTTCTTCAGCTCTTGGCTCTTCTTGCCCAGGTGGGCCTGGATGCCCTCGGCCTGGCTGCTGAGCGCCTGCCTCTGCTCCTCCAGAACCCCTCCGTGGCCCTCCCCTGGCCTCTTCACGCCCCTGCAGCAGATAGAACTGCTGCTCCATCACAGCACGTACCCCTGCCACCGAGCTCTGGGGAGAGAAAGATGGACAGAATATGTGATAAAGAGAAAGAGGAGGAATGGAGAAGTACTTAGTAAATGTGTATCAGCTGTATGTTTCGAGGTTCAATAAGATCAGAGACAATGTTTTAAGTGATAAATGAACAATATGCGAACGTGGGGAAAGAATGTATGGAGAGAATGTGTGACATACTTTTTTTTTAAAGGAGAGGAGGAGGTGCTTAGTTGTATCAGCTGTGTGTTTAAGGTTCATTAAGATCAGAGGAAATGGTCAAAGTAACGCGGGTGTAGTGAAAAACCTCTATGGATGCAGTGTTGCTCTGTAGCTTGCCAATGGAATTCTCTGCCACTGAGACGGTCTTCATAATGTCCCCTTGTTTCTTCTGCAGCTCTGTCTATAGACGATCACACACACACACACACACACACACACACACACACACACACACACACACACACACACACACACACACACACACACACACACACACACACACACGATGGGACCAGTGCCAGGTTACCAGCATAGCCCATGGGAAATGCATTTGCTTTATTTACTACAGTAGCTTTGAGAGAGGGCCACCTATTGGAAGAGAACAATGGGCAGGCTGTACGTATCACATGTCACACAGAAGGTTTCTTATCACAGAGAAACGTACTGAAGTCTTGTGATAAACAAATTGTCATAAAAACTCATTTGCCTGGAGACTCCTTATCCTATGCTCCCACATCGTGTCCTGATCACTAGACAGTTTTGGAGTTTTGGACTTCAAAACAACAACAACCGTGCCTTTTGAGAAATGTAACTTGGGAAAAAAGAAAAGTTTGGTTTTACCAAATTTTAACATTCTGTCAGAAATAACTAAAAAACAAAACTAGTTTTCCATCTCAAGAGGTTAAAAAAAGACAACAGGAAGTACCTATGAAAGGGGCAATCGCAGTTGCTGAAGCCATTTTTTTTACTTATAAATTAATTATATGTACCCATTGATTCTTGAAGAATATAACTTATAAATGTTTTATTAGCTTAGTTCAACTGTCGTACCCCATCAGAACCCAAAATATAGCTTGTTTACTGCAATGTTTGTAAACAAAGTAAATGTAAACACACTAATTAGCCTCAAACATGTTTAAAACTATAATTTTCATATCATTGATGAATTGATCCTTTGAATCTGAGAGTGGTTTTATTTCTCCGGGCCCATCCTTCAGCTTTGTACTGAACCAGGGGGAAATACTTTATTATTGTTTCTACTGCTGAGTGCCAAATAAGGCAACAGAGTTGAACGTAACCGGGGAGACCATTTCCTCTTGAATAGTTTCACCATATTAAATCGAGAGTTCAGTTCACGTAACAGGGTTGACCTTAAAATGAGGGGCCGACATAAATTAATCACTAATCACATGAAATAAATAATCATCTCCAGACAAGACTTTGTCATCAACATAACCAGGGCTTTACAATGATGCTGAATGTTGGGGTTAAGTGTGTTCAAATCTTCCCAGAAGTCACAGCGGGTGCAAGGAGTGACATGTCAAAATTGTTAATTTTGGCACTTTAACAAATCGTTTTATGAGAATTCCCTTCTGGGTAATCAAGATTATATTCATATTAAAGATTTATTGAATTCTCCATGTGTTCTATATTAAAGGACACTTCATTTAATATAACAATCTTTTTTAAAATGTAATATTGGTGCACAATGTCTACTTAAAATATCAAAGGGATGCAAAAGGCAGTGTTTTCGTGGAACAACCCAAAACAACATGTCCATGCCAGAGAAAAGGGAGCACTCATACAGTTATCACTCACTGTCTGTGAAATGGAAGTGTGTGGTGTGTCTGTATGTATCAGTGGAGGCTGGTGGAGAGAGAAAGGGGAGGACAGGCTCAGCCATTACAAAGAATCCAGTCCTCCCTAGTTCCCCCTCTACCAGCCTCCACTAAAATATAAATGTTACCAATACCTGGATCTGTCTTCGAGCCTCCTCTACAGGTACAGTACTGTGCCCCAGATGCCCCTGTCCCTCACACTCGCAGCACACACACACACCGCAGCCGTCCGTCAGGCAGTATAGTTCAAGCCGGTAGCCGGTGCTCACAGGTGTGACACTCGATGTCCTGTAAGGGCTCCACCAGTCGGTGATTCTGGAACCTCTGGTTCTCCAGGTGGGGTCTGAGGTGGGCCTCGCAGTACGACACCAGGCAGGTGAGGCAGGACTTCTGGGCCCGGCACGGGATCTCGATGCAGGAGTCACACAGCACATCTTCTGGGGTGACAGTAAACCCGCTAGAGATTGTCTGGGGCTGGGTGTTCTCCCTGGTTTATCGTGCGTTGTTGTTGGGTCCTCTTGTTCCTGGCTGAGGCTGTTCTCCCTGGCTTATCGTGCGTTGTTGTTGGGTCCTCTTGTTCCTGGTTCTGAGGCTGGGTGTTCTCCCTGGTTTATCGTGCTGTCCTCTTGTTCCTGGTTCTGGGTGTTCTGGCCGTGCGTTTTGTTGGGTCCTCTTGTTCCTGGTTCTGAGGCTGGGTGTTCTCCCCTCGGGTTTATTGCTGTTGTTGTGTCCTCTTGTTCCTGGTTCTGAGGCGTTCTGCCCTGGTTTATCGTGCGTTGTTGTTGGGTCCTCTTGTTCCTGGTTCTGAGGCTGCGTTCTCCCTGGTTTATCTGCGTTGTTGTGGGTCCTCTTGTTCCTGGTTCTGAGGCTGCTTGGTTTATCGTGCGTTGTTGTTGGGTCCTCTTGTTCCTGGTTCTGAGGCTGGGTGTTCTGCCCTGGCTGCGTTGTTGTTGTGTCCTCTTGTTCCTGGTTCTGAGGCTGGGTGTTCTCCCCTAGTTTATCGTGCGTTGTTGTTGGGTCCTCTTGTTCCTGGTTTAGGTTCAGGTCCCACATGTTTATCATGGATGTGGTGACATCTTTGCTTCCAGTTGTGGGATGAGTCTCTTCTGTATTCTCTTCATTCTTGATGATGAGGGTCTCCATGTTCTCTTTCTCTGGTTTAGTGGATGTCCTGTGTTTGCTGGTGCCCAAGACACAGTATCTCCCTCACTCTCTCCTCTCTACTTCAGGCTGCAGGGTGTGACTGCTGGGCCTCTGTCTGGGTCTCTGGGCCTGACAGGCAGACGGTGCAGATCTTTCTTCACATCTTAGTCTATCATGACATCCTATACAGGCCTCACTACTCTTATAATTCCTATTCTCTCGCTCAGTAAGTCGCTTTCTCTCTCTCTATCTCTCTCAAAACACTTTCTCGCTCTCTGTCTTTCTTTATTCTCAGCCTCCCTAACTCACACCCTAAGACTGTCTCTCTGAAAGTCTCCTCTCTAACTCTCTGTCCAGCTCCCTAACTCTCACACCCTAAGACTGTCTCTCTGAAAGTCTCCTCTCTAACTCTCTGTCCAGCTCCTAACTCTCACACCCTAAGACTGTCTCTCTGAAAGTCTCCTCTCTAACTCTCTGTCCAGCTCCCTAACTCCAGATAATGTAGAGAAGACAAGAACAGAACTGAGGACCGCGCCTTAATAACTGTATCCGTGTGAGTCAGCGGGCAGCAGCAGGAGCCTCCTCTTGTTACACTCCTCCCTTGTCTCTCTTTCTCTCCTTTTCTCACTCTCTCCTCCCTCATTCAGTTGGGTTCAGGGAAGGCGGAGTTGGTTTGAGTGGAGAGAAGGGAAGTGGGTATTGAGGGCAAGGAATGTGGAGATCTCTGTTTTAACAGGACAAATAACAGGACAAATACAATATAAGCCCCAAAATAATAATAATTATTATGAATCATGAAATCATTACTGTACAGCCACACTCCTCATAGGACATCCCAGACGTGGCAATTCCAAAGTTGTTGTCTAATAGCATTTCGTAGAAAAATACTGTTGTATCAACAAAGATGATCTGGGTCAGCTGGGATGACTGTCTTCTGCAATATAATCTGTGAAAACTGGAATGTCAACATCCTGGAGAAACCCGCATCACTGAAAAGTGAGCTTTTCAGGAGTCATCACAATGTGTTTGGAATGACTGGTCCTACTCTAACGTTATCATATGTTCAGTAGATGAAGGAGAATAACTAACAAACGGACATACATTGAGATAAAAGGGGTTTTCAGATGCCGTTATGGTTGACATGATCACAGAAGAGTCATCCAATGTCTGGAGAAACTATATCACTAATGTAATGCAAAGTTAAGGAAGTCAAGGAACCACAGTGACCAGGCCTTACCTAGTGTTTCCTTCTGTTTAGGATGTTTCTAGACAACATTATGTTCCCACCGCACCCTTCCTGCAACTATTTATAACCATACTACAACTTATCTTACAATAATGTAGTGAGAGACTGAGCTGGTAACAGAATTATTTTGACATTTTGGAAATCTAACAAACACATTTGTCTTTCATATACAAATACAGCTCGAGGGGCTCGTTTCAGCCTGACTAATTTGCTCTGTTTCACTTTTGTTGAAATGGAACAATTCATTTTAGATCCAGACTAGGCTAGATTCAATATAAACAGGAAATGTAAACAGGAATTAGATTGTCTGGATATAGAGCCGTTGTAAACAATGAGAGTAAGTCTGGCATAGAAAAAGAATGACAGAACATTGGATGGGAATGTCTGTGAAGTCAGGTACAATGACCGGTTATGACCAAAATCCAAGCTCATGTTGTGATCCAGTTAGTTGTAATTTAATGCATACCTGGAAAATGACTCAATAATATCCTTGATTGACAAAACAGTCCTTACCTACTGTGCACATATTAATCAGTGGGAACGATCTCTGGCCTCTGAATCAGTTTACTTAAATGACCCATAACCTCTGATCCCATTGTTTCCCTATCCCTCTTCCTACATCCCAATTTTCATTTTTCTGAAGTGTGCTCTAGTTTATTTCCCTTCATGGATTTAAAACTGAAGGTTGGCATCATTCATTTTGTGAAAATGCATGTACATGCATGAGGAGTGCACAATTACACACTTCGGGGAAAGGACAGATCGGGAATCCGAATCGGTCGGGTGAGGGTTTACTGCCAGGAGCAGGTCGGTCGGGGTGCAGGGTGAGGAAGTTAAGGAGAATTACTGCCAGGTCGGTCGGGTGCAGGGTGAGGAAGTTAGGAGAATTACTCCCAGGTCGGTCGGGTGCAGGGTGAGGAAGTTAAGGAGAATTACTGCCAGGTCGGGTGCAGGGTGAGGAAGTTAAGGAGTTCGGGTCGGGGCAGGGTGAGGAAGTTTGGGAAATTACTGCCTGCCGGGTCGGGTGCAGGGTGAGGAAGTTAAGGAGAATTACTGCCGGGTCGGGTGCAGGGTGAGGAAGTTAAGGAGAATTACTGCCAGGTCGGTCGGGTGCAGGGTGAGGAAGTTAAGGAGAATTACTGCCAGGTCGGGTGCAGGGTGAGGAAGTTAAGGAGAATTACTGCCGGGTCGGGTGCAGGGTGAGGAAGTTAAGGAGAATTACTGCCGGGTCGGGTGCAGGGTGAGGAAGGTCGGGTGCAGGGTGAGGAAGTTAAGGAGAATTACTGCCAGGTCGGTCGGGTGCAGGGTGAGGGAAGTTAAGGAGAATTACTGCCAGGTCGGGGTGCAGGGTGAGGAAGTTGGGGAGAATACTCCCAGGTCGGTCGGGTGCAGGGTGAGTGGAAGTTAAGGAGAATTACTCCCAGGTCGGTCGGGTGCAGGGTGAGGAAGTTAAGGAGAATTACTCCCAGGTCGGTCGGGTGCAGGGTGAGGAAGTTAAGGAGAATTACTCCCAGGTCGGTCGGGTGCAGGGTGAGGAAGTTAAGGAGAATTACTGCCAGGTCGGGTGCAGGGTGAGGAAGTTAAGGAGAATTACTGCCAGGTTGGGTGCAGGGTGAAGTTGCTCCCCCACTACTGGTTAAGGCTATGATTGTAGTAGGGGAAGCTGATCCTAGATCCTGGAGCGGCCTGCCTCAGTCAGAGTCCTGTCTGTTGCAGCTTCACATACACAATGCAGAGAAGGACATATTAGTATATTTGTTTATTTAAAAACACTGTTTGATCTTTTAAAAAATGAGGCATTCAATGTGGACATTGTGTAGGTTTCAAGTGCATCTGAAAAAATCCACCACCAAAACCAATGACACATACAATATAATTGGGAAGACTTCGTCACATGATCAGAACAGAGACATACAGAACATTCCATAGACATACAGCGCAGATTGAAGACTACAATGATGGTTAGAGGCAATAGAGAACTTTTAGCCTCTATGGGTGCTCTTCAGACAAAACTGGGTCCTTTAATCTAAATGGACAGAAATAGTTTCCAGAAATGACATCATCGTACAGAAAGAGGCACATGTCCCCATAACCACGAGAAAAAAGCAGAACATATTACCTGCCTAAAATTCAAGACTTGTGTAGTTTCATGAAATGGATTAGAGTAATATCCAGTGTTCCAGGTTTCTATGAAATAGGACCTATAATGAATTACAATATAATGAGTGTATTTACTTTTCCTTCCCAAATGTTTTAATTAAACATGTTAAACAGCAGCTTTTCTGTGTTGGAATGGTGCAGCCGTACCCCAACAACACAACGGTGCAGCCGTACCCCCAACAACACAACGGTGCAGCCGTACCCCCAACAACACAATGGTGCAGCCGTACCCCAACAACACAATGGTGCAGCCGTACCCCAACAACACAATGGTGCAGCCGTACCCCAACAACACAACGGTGCGTCGCATTCCCAACAACAACGGTGCGGTATCATCTCAACAACACAACCGGGAAAGGCCGTACCCCAACAACACAACGCGGCTGCACCCCAACAAACACAACGTGCTGCCGTACCCCAACAACAACCCGTACCCCCAACAGAGGCAAGGTATGCGGGCCGCACCCCAACAACAGAATGGTGCGGACATACCCCAACAACAGAATAGTGTAGCGGCCAGACCCAGCAACAGAACGGTATGGGTCATGCCCCAACAACATGGTGTGGAGTCGTACCCCAACAACAGAATAGTGCGGCCGCATGCCCCAACAACAAGAACGGTGCAGTCATACCCCAACAACACAACGGTGTACCCCAACAGCAGAATAGTGTGGGCCATTATCCCAGCAACAGAATAGGAATGCTACCCCAGACAGCAGATTGGCCAGCTCATCCTCCTTAGAGGATGACATCATCCTCTATGGCGGAAATAGCAAGCATTTTTTCAATGGTCTGTTTGAGGTGGTTTTAAGTGTTTTTTTTTTCAAATGTATGCTTTGGCCACAAATAATAGTATAAGAGAGTCAACAACATTATTTGGGTATGAGTTAACAGAATATGAACTTTTAAAGTGAGATTTTCACTGGACGATTCATTAGCATCATGCCAAACCAACATGTAACCACAGCCAACCTTAGCCGAAATTTGACATGTACCAATTAGTAAGGAAACGTCCATAGTGTAACATGGTTAACCTGTACGCTGGACATCTATATACTGTATCAGAAAAATCATCATCGAAAAATAACTATGACAATGGATTTAACTTTGTGTGTGAGGTTTACCTCTCTAAACATTAAAAATCACTTTCAATACGTGTTTAGTTGAACATTCTCACATAAGTCAACTTTCAATGAAAATAATTAATTGGCCTCCTTTATCAGTGAACCAAACTGAAAGTGGTTGACCTGGCATACTGTGTGTAAACAAATGTACTGGTACAAAAATGGAACAATGCATAGCAAGATGAATGACCCGAGCCAAACCAATCAACAGGTACAAAAATGCCTTAATAGCAGAAACTGGTAATGTGTCAAATAATGGTAATATTGTACTTAATTGGAGGCAGCCTGACTATGACTCATAACACCACCCTACAAATTTGATATACATTATCTCCATCAACAATGGAAGTATCTATACAAAACTATGGATTTGACACCTTGGCTGGGATTCTACGCAGGCGCGTTATAGCACTCACTATGCAGCCGACAATGTGCTTTTAAAGGCATTTTCCCAGAAGTTCACGGAGATCGCATTCATTGTAAACTGCGTATGCAGGCTAAAGAGTAAATTACCTTTAAAAACCTGTTATGGTGCACCGTGTTAAAACGCATCTTCTATTGAATCCTGACTATGTCTAATGGATTAATAAACAAATACAAACAAATTACCATATGCTCATGTATGTAAAAATCCTGTCATAACAAATGCACTGGCACTAGGAGCACAGGCCCAGGGGATGGTAGTACGGTATCTAACATGCCCCATCTACTGACACCAGGAACACATTCTCAGGGGATGGTAGTACGGTATCTAACATGCCCCATGTACTGACACCAGGAACACAGTCTCAGGGGATGGTAGGGGATGCCCCATGTACTGACACCAGAACACAGTCTATGGTATCTAACATGCCCCATGTACTGACACCAGGAACACAGTCTCAGGGGATGGTAGTATGGTATCTAACATGCCCCATGTACTGACTTACCAGGAACACAGTCTCAGGGATGGTAGCATCTAACATGCCCTATGTTGACACCAGGAACACAGTCTCAGGGATGATAGCACGGTGCCCCCATGTACTGACACCAGGAACACAGTCTCAGGGGATGGTAGTACGGTATCTAACATGCCCCATGTACTGACACCAGGAACACAGTCTCAGGGGATGGTAGTACGGTATCTAACATGCCCCATGTACTGACACCAGGAACACAGTCTCAGGGGATGGTAGTATGGTATCTAAAATGCCCCATGTACTGACACCAGGAACACAGTCTCAGGGGATGGTAGTATGGTATCTAACATGCCCATGTACTGACACCAGGAACACAGTCTCAGGGGATGGTAGTATGGTATCTAACATGCCCCATGTTCTTCACTGACACCAGTGAACACAGTCTCAGGGGATGGTAGTATGGTATCTAACATGCCCCATGTACTGACACCAGGAACACAGTCTCAGGGGATGGTAGTATGGTATCTAACATACCCCATGTACTGACACCAGGAACACAGTCTCAGGGGATGGTAGTACGGTATCTAACATTAAAACGGGAAACCTCAGGGGATGTACAGCCAACAGTGCCCATGTACTGACACCAGGAACACAGTCTCAGGGGATGGTAGTATGGTATCTAACATGCCCCATGTACTGACACCAGGAACACAGTCTCAGGGGAGGTAGTACGGTATCTAACATGCCCCATGTACTGACACCAGGAACACAGTCTCAGGGGATGGTAGTACGGTATCTAACATGCCCCATGTACTGACACCAGGAACACAGTCTCAGGGATGGTAGTACGGTGTCTAACATGCCCCACAGGGCCAACGTGGGGGTCAGACAGAGAGGTGTTGGAGGGGGCAAGCCACACCTCCTTGTTCTTCTCTGTACACTGTGCCACATTTAACAAGAACACTGCTGCACATCAACACTGTGTTCTGTGGATACAGATCCAGGCAGTCTTTGGCTGACTGCGTATGGTGACGCAATGCTCCAAAAGATGGCATGCCATAGCTCTCTGTCCTTCCGCTGAATGCAGCAAGGTCCTCTGTAGTTCATTAAACAACAAACCCTTTCGACATTAGTGCATTAAAACAGCCAACAGTGTTGTTTAGATCATTAAAAAGGTCAACAGTGTCCTTTAGTTAATTAAAATGGTCAACAGTGTCCTTTAGATCATTAAAAAAGACAACAGTGTGGTTCAGTTAATTAAAAGGGTCAACAGTATCTTTTAGTGCATTAAAACCGTCAACAGTGTCATTTAGTTAATTAAAACGGTCAACAGTGTCTTTAGATCATTAAAATTGGTCAACAGTGCAGTGGACTTCCAGATCCAAAATACCTTTCAGATTTCTTCAGCTCTTCTCCTTCATTTACAAAGTCCATAGAAAGCTCAGGTTTCTGTATTTTACTTGTCTTCTTTTGTTCACTGAGATGTTTATCTTAACAATGTCCTCCTTTCTGCCTAACAAGTCACAGGGTCACCCAGGGAATGAAATGACAACATTTCTCTGAATGTCCTTACATAAAATCGCAGAGTCAGATAAGCGTGTCCCTGAATATTGCATACACTACAACAAACCGCTATTTATGTTGTAGCTGTAAAGTCTCTGAATGTTGCATACACTACAACAAACCCCTTTGAGACATTAGCCCTGACAACACTGAGCAACAATGCTCCACTGACCTACCTTTAAGGTAGGAAGAGCATTCTGCTGGACCTATACAGTGTGTCCACCTAGTGGTCTCCAGAAGAATGGCAATGACATATTTGAAGAGACAGACAAGAATGAATTCTATGCCGGATTGTTACTATTATCATCAACCAAAGAAACACTAGATGCCTTCCTTCATAACTATGTGTAGAGGAGCAGCAGCAACAATACTAACATGTCCCACTGAAAAAATCCCCACACTACACACTCAGATGTAATCTGGAGGTTAGGTTTACTCTGTAGGTTAGGTTTACTCTGTAATGTAGGTTTACTCTGTAGTGTAGGTTTACTCTGTAGTGTAGGTTTACTCTGTAGGTTAGGTTTACTCTGTTTACTCTGTGTAGGTTTACTCTGTAATGTAGGTTTACTCTGTAGTGTAGGTTTACTCTGTAGGTTAGGTTTACTCTGTAGGTTAGGTTTACTCTGTAGTGTAGGTTTACTCTGTAGTGTAGGTTTACTCTGTAGGTTAGGTTTACTCTGTAGTGTAGGTTTACTCTGTAGTGTAGGTTTACTCTGTAATGTAGGTTTACTCTGTAGTGTAGGTTTACTCTGTAATGTAGGTTTACTCTGTAGGTTAGGTTTACTCTGTAGTGTAGGTTTACTCTGTAGGTTAGGTTTACTCTGTAATGTAGGTTTACTCTGTAGGTTAGGTTTACTCTGTAATGTAGGTTTACTCTGTAGGTTAATGCAGGGTTTACTCTGTAAGGTAGGTTTACTCTGTAGGTTGTAGGTTTACTCTGTAGGTTAGGTTTACTCTGTAGGTTAGGTTTACTCTGTAAGGTTAGGTTTACTCTGTATGTAGGTTTACTCTGTTAGGTTTACTCTGTAGGTTAGGTTTACTCTGTAGTGTAGGTTTACTCTGTAATGTAGGTTTACTCTGTAATGTAGGTTTACTCTGTAATGTAGGTTTACTCTGTAAGGTTAGGTTTACTCTGTAGGTTAGGTTTACTCTGTAGGTTAGGTTTACTCTGTAGGTTAGGTTTACTCTGTAGTGTAGGTTTACTCTGTAGTGTAGGTTTACTCTGTAGTGTAGGTTTCCTCTGTAGGTGAACGTCACAGTAGTAGAGGTATACAGTACCTACACAGCATCTTCAGATCCAAAAGTGTCATTCACCATTCACAGCAGGGTGTCCTCGATGTAGTCAGGGTCCTCAAGGGTCTCCAGACGTCTCTTGCAGGCATCTAGGATTTTCTTCCTGGGCCCCAGGGGGATGTGGATGCTCTTGAGGTCCTGGTCCGAGCACAGCAGCAGCGCCTCCAGGTCGATCTTCTCCCGCCTGAAGACGGTGAGGAACTCGCCCATGGTCTGCGCAGCCAAGAACACCTCCAACGGGCTGGTCACGGCCTCGCAGTCATCATCCAGCCCCAGCTCCAGCTCGTCCCAGGGAAGCTCCTGGCGGTTCCTTTCCCGGAGGCTGCTGGCACTGCCGATGCTGTCCCCCATCGTCCAGGCTGGGCGAACGCCGCAGCCGGCTGCGCAGCCGCACGTTGGTGCTGCCAGCCCGTTCGGTTCCTCCGCTGAGGCTCCCCTCGTCACGCCCGCCGATGCCGAACAGGCCGCCGCTGATATAGTTGCGTCGGAACACCATGGTTCCCAGACCGGGCCGGTTGAAGAGAGAGTCGTGGCCCGAGTCGGTGCTGACCTCAGAGTATTCCATGTCGGGCCGGTAAGACAAGTCCGGCTCGCTGATGGCACGAGAGATGGCGTCGTCGTTGCGTCTCCGTGGAATATGTCTCGGAGGTTGCCGCGGCGCCCTGCGCGGTCCCGAGGGCGACATAGGTTCCTGTTTAAGGAACATGACATCGTTGCCCAGCTGAAGGCCCGAGAGGGAGCGCACGCTCTTCCTGCCGTCCTCGTAGATCTTGAAGGTCCCGTCCCCTTGCTTCCTCTTCTCCAACCTCTTCTGGATCTTGGTCTTGCCTCGGGTTGTGGCGTGAAGAGTAGCCTGCAGGGACAAAGAGCAACACAGGCTTCAACCACTAATTATAGAGGAGCACACATCTCAAATTTAACAGATGACAAATGTTTAATGTTGGGAGTGTAATGTCCCTTTAATTTTCAACATGGCATACATAATTATAGACTGCAAATAACTGTCATTGTATCCTCTCCTTTCTCCACTGATGGGAAATGCTGCTGTTCCAACTGTTGCATGTGAAATGGTACAGCAGCAGACATAACAGAGAGGGAGTTTCACATGCACAACAGTTGGAACAGCAACATTTCCCATCAGTGGAGAAAGGAGAGGATACAATGACAGTTATTTGCAGACTATAATTATACGCCATGTTGAAAATTAAAGGACATTACATTTGTCAAACTTGAGATAAGTCCATATCCCAGGTCATTCATTTTATAGATGCAGCTTTGTGCTACAATCCTAAATGAAGGGAAAGAGAAGCATCATATTATTTCCAGATGTGCTGTGTTCATCTTTCCCATTTATTCATTTAGCTTGAGGCATCATATAGCTGGACCTACACAAACAATGGAATGTGCACTCCTCTTGACATTGGACTATTTTTATTTTTTTAAACTATTTTTATCTGACAAACATTGGTTTTGGAGTGGAATGTCCCTTTAAATAAATATTCAAAAGCCAAAAATGGCTGGATGAAGCTGTATTGTATTGACCTAAGAGTACGGCACACTGTCACACCCTGATCTGTTTCACCTGTCTTATACTTGTCTCCACCCCTCCAGGTGTCTCCTATTTTCCCAATTATCCCCTGTATTATTTATACCTGAGTTTTCTGTTTGTCTGTTGCTAGTTTGTCTTGTCCCGTTAAGTCCTAACAGAGTGTTCCTGTGTTCTAGACCTTTCTTTTTCCCCTGACTTAGCCTTCCCAGTTCTGACCTTTCTGCCTGTCCTGATCCTGCCTGACTCTGATTTGGGAGACACCTGGAGGAGTGGAGACAAGCACAAGACAGGTGAAATAGATCAGTGGTGTGACACTGAGAGTATGGCACTGACTGTGGTGGTGTTTAGGTGGCACACTGCAGTTTGTACTGACCTGAGTATGGCACACTGACAGTGGTGCAGTTTGTACTGACCTGAGAGTATGGCACACTGACAGTGGTGGTGTTTAGGGGTGGTGCAGCTTGTACTGACCTGAGAGTATGGCACACTGACAGTGGTGCAGCTGACCTGAGAGTACTGACCTGAGAGAATAGCACACTGACAGTGGTGGTGTATTTAGGTGGTGCAGCTTGTACTGACCTGAGAGTATGGCACACTGACAGGGGTGGTGCAGCTTGTACTGACCTGAGAGTATGGCACACTGACAGGGTGGTGCAGCTTGTACCTGGCACACTGACAGCAGCTTGTACTGACCTGACACTGACAGGGGTGGTGCAGCTTGTACTGACCTGAGAGTATGGCACACTGACAGGGGTGGTGCAGCTTGTACTGACCTAGGCACACTGACAGGGTGGTGGCTTGTACTGACCTGAGAGTATGCACACTGACGGTGGTGGTGCAGTTTGTACTGACCTGTATGGCACACTGACAGGTGGTGCAGCGTAATGACCTGAGAGTATGGCACACTGACAGGGGTGGTGCTCACTGTATGGCACACTGACGGTGGTGGGTGGTGCAGTTTGTACTGACCTGGAGAGTATGGCTGACGGGGTGGTGCAGTTGTACTGACATGGACTGCTCAGTTTGTGGTGACGCAGGGGTGGTGCAGCGCCTGGACTTTGTGGAACTTGCGCTCCATACGCTTGTGGTGCTTCCGCTGCAGCTTCACACACTCCTTAATCCTCCTCTCGGCCTCACGGAAAGCTTTCCCCAGCTCCTTCAGCTTCCCCCACCAGCTTGGGGTTGAGGGCCGACTGCTTGGCGGCAATGGAGTCCAGGTAGCGGACACAGTCCATGTGGCTTTTGGTGGCGGCCATGTCCAGGGGCGTGTGGGTAGTCGTTGTCCAGGCACCACATGTTGGCACCGAAGGACACCAGGAAGGACAGGCAGTTGTGGTGGCCGTTGGCGGCCGCCAGGTGGAGAGGTGTGTTCCCCATATGTCACACTTATCAGGGTTGCCTCTGCAGAACAAGAGGAAGTACAGAAATCAGCTAGAATGTTGATCCAGAGAGGCTGAAAGAAGCAACGGGCATATAGCACACATATGGCCTCCATATTAGACAGTCTTCATTCTAATATGGATGTTGTACACAGACCTGGGACGAACAGGACTATGTAAAAGTATTTCAAATACTTGAACTGCTGGATTTAGTCCCCCCCAGAACCAATGGAGTAGTCCCAAATGTGAAAATATCAAGCTAAATCTAATGCACCACAAATACGTGCTCTTAGTAAACAAGATACTTTTTCCCACTCTTACCTGTACTTGAAACATCAATTTTGCAACGATGTCAAGATCATCCCCAACTCTTTACAGTGCCAACGAAGACCCGTGCCAAGACAGAGGTGATGATGCTGTTACAACAAGTCATGCTGTTCTGTTCCAAAGGCATTCAGTAAGTGCTATCTGTGAGTAATATGAACCAGGAGAAGGATAACCCACTCAGATACTCCCTAAACATAGCAGGTACCTTGTGAGAAAGCCCATGATTTTTTAAATCATGATTTCAGCACTGAGATCTCATCCATGGGCTATTCATCGAGTCTTCATAAATCATGTTTAACCTTACATCACAGTACCCTTTAGCACTGATAAATCTCTGCAGCCACAGCACCAGCACCACAGTAAACTAATTCTTAATGACGCCAAACAGATACACAAGTTATGAGATGAACAATACCACTGTTTGGACCTGTTGTCATTACGTTTAGAGGACTTCTCTGGCTTCTCCATGCTTTCCATTCCCTACCATCAGCCTACCATGAGCACCTCAGCCTCCACTAGGACCTACAGTGGGGCAAAAAGTATTTAGTCAGCCACCAATTGTGCAAGTTTTCCACTTAAAAGATGACAGGCCTGTAATTTTCATCATAGGTACACTTCAACTATGACAGACAAAATGAGAATGTTTTTCAGAAAATCACATTGTAGGATTTTTAATGAATTTATTTGCAAATTATGGTGGAAAATAAGTATTTGGTCACCTACAAACAAGCAAGATTTCTGGCTCTCATAGACCTGTAAGTTCTTCTTTAAGAGGCTCCTCTGTCCTCCACTCGTTACCTGTATTAATGGCACCTGTTTGAACTTGTTATCAGTATAAAAAGACACATGTCCACAACCTCAAACAGTCACACTCCAAACTCCACTATGGCCAAGACCAAAGAGCTGTCAAAGGACACCAGAAACAAAATTGAAGACCTGCACCAGGCTGGGAAGACTGAATCTGCAATAGGTAAGCAGCTTGGTTTGAAGAAATCAACTGTGGGAGCAATTATTAGGAAATGGAAGACATACAAGACCACTGAATCTCCCTCGATCTGGGGCTCCACGCAAGATCTCACCCCATGGGGTCAAAATTATCACAAGAACGGTGAGCAAAAATTCAAGAACCACACGGGGGACCTAGTGAATGACCTACAGAGAGCTGGGACCAAAGTAACAAAGCCAACCATCAGTAACACACTATGCTGCCAGGGACTCAAATCCTGCAGTGCCAAACGTGTCAGGCCCGCCTGAAGTTTGCTAGAGAACATTTGGATGATACAGAAGATTGGGAGAATGTCATATGGTCAGATGAAACCAAAATAGAACTTTTTGGTAAAAACTCAACTCGTCATGTTTGGAAGACAAAGAATGCTGAGTTGCATCCAAAGAACACCATACCTACTGTGAAGCATGGGGGTGGAAACATCATGCTTTGGGGCTGGATGACTGATCCGTGTAAAGGAAAGAATGAATGGGGCCATGTATCGTGAGATTTTGAGTGAAAACCTCCCATCAGCAAGGGCATTGAAGATGAAATGTGGCTGTGTCTTTCAGCATGACAATGATCCCAAACACACCGCCCGGGCAATGGAGTGGCTTTGTAAGAACCATTTCAAGGTCCTGGAGTGGCCTAGCCAGTCTCCAGATCTCAACCCCATAGAAAATCTTTGGAGGAGTTGAAAGTCTGTTTCCCAGCAACAGCCCCCAAAACATCACTGCTCTAGAGGAGATCTGCATGGAGGAATGGGTCAAAATACCAGCAACAGTGTGTGAAAACCTTGTGAAGACTTACAGAAAACGTTTGACCTCTGTCATTGCCAACAAAGGGTATATAACAAAGTATTGAGAAACTTTGTTATTGACCAAATACTTATTTTCCACCATAATATGCAAATAAATTCATAAAGAATCCTACAATGTGATTTTTCTGGATTTTTTTTCTTATTATTTTGTCTGTCATAGTTGAAGTGTACCTATGATGAAAATTACAGGCCTCATCTTTTAAGTGGGAGAACTTGCACAATTGGTGGCTGACTAAATACTTTTGCCCCCTGTACACCTCTACACTACAGTCAGCCTGTAACACAACCACCGGCTTGTCAACACCACTACACTAACCAGTGTCTTGTTTCACGGGAGGCCCAGGCCAGTCAGGCTGCCCCTGACTCAGGAGCGTACTACCAGGGTGTGCATACCTGGTGATGTCATGCTCAATTCCTTCCGTCGCACAGCATTGGAGCTGAGTTTTCCCAATGTAGTGACATTACAGATTACTTAGTGTCACTAATATTTGTTTAGGACAGTACAGTTGACTTAACATTACTAATATTTGTTTAGGGACAGTACAGTTGACATAACGTCACTAATATTTGTTTAGGGCCAGTACAGATGACTTAACGTCACTAATACTAATATTTGTTTAGGGCCAGTACAGATGACTTAACGTACAGTTCACTAATATTTGTTTAGGGACAGTACAGTTGACTTTGTCACTAATATTTGTTTAGGGACAGTACAGTTGACTTTGTCACTAATATTTGTTTAGTACAGGACTTTGTCACTAATATTTTGTTTAGGGCCAGTACAGATGACTTAAAGTCACTAATATTTGTTTAGGGCTGAGGGGCAGATTTGAGTATAATGTGTTCCATAAAACATTGATAACATATCACAACGTGATTCGTATTTCAGTTCTATTCCCAGGAAAAGGAATTGTTTACAGGAATTACATCAAAGGTGAAGTCCTGTTTACCACCAGCTTGTACTTCAACTTATCCTTTCAGAGGTTTAAATATTAACAGGAAGTTCCTCTATTTAAAGGCAGTGTATAAACAGCTGTCAGATTTGGAATGGTTCTGGATGGTACACTAAGCTTATTGCTGATCTTAAAGGGGAAGTTCATGATTTTACAACTTGATGTTAGATGGTTCCTGACCCTGAAAGTAGTCTGGGCCAGAAGACCAACTTTAATCCATGGTTCGTTTTTAAATGTGTATATATTTTATTTATCCAGGTGAGTCAGTTAAAACCCCTTACACTGGTGGGCATTGGGCTAAATAAAATCTTTTCCTCAGAGGAAATATGGAAAGCATATGCAGAATTATAGTAGCAATTAAAAGGGAACAGTTTGGAGATTATGGGACAAGTATGAGACTAAAGGTGAGGACACCAGTTCACCTGACACAAGACTGAATCCACTGTTGATTTAATGTGATTTTACATTTACAGCACTTTTTACTGCATTTGTTTAACTAAACCAGAAAATACTCTGGATATATTCAGTAACATGATAAGAATATTATTGGGAAATCTGGGGTAGGTGAAACATAAGACAATAGAATGACAAGGGTTTGAGTGAGAGGACTAACTGGTGTCTCCAAGGGGCCACACACCTCTCCAAGTGTGAACCGTTCCTAAGTCATTTCAATGCGTTTCTATGACTCAAAGGAGAGTCTTCAACTATAAGGTGTTTTTGTATGTTCTATAGCCAACATGAGAGCTCCATTATAACATGACATTAGTGTTGAGGCTTTCACAAGGCAATTCAGAGCAGCAGATTGTAATTATTTTCCACATAGAATGGAGTCATGAGTGCATTCAAATACGTGGTCCACGGCAAATCTTTGTCCCAATACAACAAACATTGTCTCATTCTGTTCAGAACAAACCCAGGGTATAACACAATGTCATCTTGTAACTGTATATTAGTGTTCATAAATGCTGACACTGTTTATTACATGAGTTTTTAATGATATGGAAATGTGAAGTGCACATGTATACAGCCACTGCCTTACGATATAGGCCCTTATCAGAGTTCAAAGCTGCCTGTAAAGGACTACAGACAAATTCTTATTTACAATGACGGCCTGGCCAGTGATGACTAGGAAGTGTGGTGCAATAAATCAAATCACAACAAAACATGTGACAACACAGAAGGACGGGGACATGTGACAACACAGAAGGGCGGGGACATGTGACAACACAGGAGGACGGGGGCATGTGACAACACAGGAGGGTGGGGACATGTGACAACACAGAAGGGGGCATGGGACAACACATGTGACAAACACAGGGGCAGACGGACGGGGACATGTGACAACACAGAGGACGGGGGCATGTGACAACACAGACGGACGGGGGGCATGTGACAACACAGACGGACGGGGCATGTGACAACACAGACGGACGGGGCATGTGACAACACAGACGGACGGGGCATGTGACAACACAGACGGACGGGGCATGTGACAACACAGACGGACGGGGGGGACAACACAGGGCGGGGGCATGTGACAACACAGACGGAGGACGGGGCATGTGACAACACAGGAGGACGGGGGCATGTGACAACACAGGAGGGCGGGGGCATGTGACAACACAGGAGGGCGGGGGCATGTAACAACACAGAAGGGCGGGGGCATGTGACAACACAGAAGGGCAGGAACTGAGGGGTCACAGTCTAAATCTTCTAGGAACTGAGGGGTCACAGATGTACACAGAATAATAGAGAACAATGAAACAAATATACTTTATATTGGTTAGGGTCTGGTAGGGTTTTATTTATTATTGAACCTTTATTTAACAAGGCAAATTAGTTAAGTACAAATTCTTATTTTATAATGACGGCCTACTCCCGGCCAAGCTCCGCCCTAATGGGACTCCTGATCATGGCGGTTGTGATACAGCCCGGGATCAAACCAGGGTCTGTAGTGACTCCTCTAGCACTGAGATGCAATGCCTTAGACCACTGCGCCACTTGGTAGCCCATTAGGAGGTCAGGTAGAGCGTATTCTACTTGTACAGTAGAGGTCAGGTATTATTCAACACTGTTCTATAGCTGGAGGATATGTTGACAGGCCGATTGATGGAAATGTGAATGTGTGCTGTTTATCATAATCACTGAGAGATGGTACAGTACACAGTGTAGTAAATGTTTTATAAGCTGCATACCGTGGGAATTCCTAGAACTAGGGTTGTTATCGGTTACTTTATCACCACACTAAGTGGACCTGCCATTGTGCTACTTTGTGCATTTTCCCTCAACAAAATGGTGGAATGATGAAGCCCATCTTGCTTCTCTGGGGATCCCTTGCATGTTGAACTGTAGATGACATCCCCATAGTCAAGCATGGGGAAGATCATCTGTATTAGTGTCAACCGGGCAGAGGGGTGAAAGAGGTCCTGTTACAACAGAGTCAATCCAATCACTTTCTTGACAACACCCCTTTTGCTTTGAACGAAACCTTCCATACATATTTGCCCATTGTAGAAGTGATCAGAAAGTGACTCTTGACATTGAAGAGAGAAAGGTGCTCAATGTTGACCCATGTTGCATACCCCCACCATACCACGAGACTTGTCTTCATCACTGGAAAAAGATCAACGGTTGAGATTATCTTTTAAAAGCTTACAAACAGGGTTGTCAAACTATTTTATACTTTATAAAAAACATTCTTTTCAAGAAATTGACATTTATAAACCTTTACATGTTGTGTCTCAACCGATGGAGGCACAACACAACCTCAGATGATGTGAAGTAGGGTCTAAGTTACATATGCAAATATTATTTTTATTTTTATCTGAACACTCGTAAACTCCATTTACGTTAAATGTAAATAAATAAAAGAGCAAAAAATGACAACTGTTTGACAACTAATTTCTCCATCCACTTACTTCATCATTTCAGCCAATCACTTTTCCTGGCATGTTTTTCATCTGATCCTTTAGATTGCTGCTACTTATTACTATGATAAATCACATGGCGAGGACGTTTGCTATCAAGCTAATATATCTAATAAGTGGTGCAAGGCAAGTAGGGCTGACCCCAATTAGTCGATGGTTGATTGTTTGATCGACCAAGATTTTTTTTAGTCGAGCAGTATATGTATGTGTGTGTACACACATACACACACTACCATTCAAGTTTTGGTCACTTAGAAATGTCCTTGTTTTCGAAAGAAAAGCACTTTTTTTTTGTCCCTTAAAATAACATCAAATTGATCAGAAACACAGTGTAGACATTGTTAATGTTGTAAATGACTATCGTAGCTGGAAACCGCTGATTTTTAATTGAATATCTACATAGGCATACAGAGGCCCATTATCAGCAACCATCACTCCTGTGTTCCAATGGCACGTTGTGTTAGCTAATCCAGGTTTAGCATTTTAAAAGACTAATTGATCATTAGCAAACCCTTTTGCAACAAAATATTTCTTGCTCATATGATTTGAGAAACTAATCATCAGGAGTAGGCAGCGGCATAAGTGAGTAAACTGAGATACAACTATGGAGTTAATCAGGGCAATTTGTACATAAATAGACAGGTATTTACCTCCATGGTTGCAGGATCTTGTCTATTTTTACAAGTTTTCTATTGAAATTCATTGTGGAGAGCTCATTTATATATTTTGTGACATGAATACCAAGTATGTCTACTTCACCATGAACCCGTTTTTAAAGGTAAACTGCAGGGTAATGTAAATGATCCAATACGTAATATTGTACACTTATCATAATTAGGTTTTAGTCCGGAAGAGTTATCTAGATCTTCAATGAGACATTGCAGGGATCTAGGTTGTGAACTTAATATAAAACGTGAGTCATCAGCATACATGGACACCTTTGTTTTTAAGCCTTGGATTTCTAATGTAATGGAAAGTGTTGTATAAATCTAAAGGGATGCTGTCAAAAAGTGGTTGAATTCAAATGGATTTACCTGATATAAAAACCCAAGTCTGTAATTTTCCAGTTTTCTTTGAAAAGCCATTAGGACCTTCACTAACATTAGCCACCGCTAGCTAGCTAACAATCAATGGAAGTGATAGGGGCAACCGTGAATTGTTTTTTTCTTTTTAAGTTCCAGATGACCTTTAAGCAATAATTGAGTTGATTTCAGTTGACTTTCCAACATAAATGCTTTAACAGACAGGGTTTGAGCTCCGTCGTAGCATCCCTATATACTGTAGCATTAGTTCTCCAACAGGCTTGATCAATAGTTGATGAGGTGCAGCTAGCATTGCACTGGTCGCAGGGGGCTAGGGATACATTATTGATGGACAAAGCTGCAAGGTTTTCACAGACAACGGAGAAGCTGTGTGCCTGCCACGCTAGTCCCAACCAGAGCCAGGATTAGCACCTTTCACCAGACTGACCTTGATTTCTTGTGTGACCAACCCGGGTCTCGTGCGCAACACAACAGTTTTAGTCCAATGAGTTAAAGGCATTAACTTGGAACGCCAGCAGATTAACACCTCACCTGCCTGATCCTGATTTCCCCCCCAGGAGAGCCATAGGATTAACTAACTCCTAACTTGCCTGACTTTAATTTCTTCCTGCCCTGATCTGACAATCCACACTCTTAGAAAAAAAGGTTCCAAAAGGGTTCTTCGACTGTCCCCATAGGATAAACCTTTTTGGTTCCAGGTAGAACCCTCTGTGGAAAGGGTTCTACCTGGAATCAAAAGGGTTCTACCCGGAATCAAAAGGGTTCTACCTGGAATCAAAAGGGGTTCTTCAGAGGTTTCCCCTATGGGGACAGCTGAAGAACCCTTTTTGGTCCTAGATAGAACCCTGCACTCTGAGAAAAAAGGTGCCAACACATTACTCTTACTTAGCCTTCTGAGCTAAAGCCTATGCATTAGCTCAGGGAGCCAAATTATTAAAATATCACCTGCCCAACCCTGGTTTCTCACTGTCTAGTGTTACCTACAAGGGTTCAAACTGGGTCTCCGGAATTGATTTGCTGTCTCCTCTCTAGTGTGCCAATTTTAGTGTCTTGTTTTGCATGTGTCGTCTTGTCTGGGACATAAGACAAAGGTGGTCTGGGAAGTCTAAATCTTCTAGGAACTGAGGGGTCACAGCCTAGAAGATTTAGGAACTGAGAGGTTAGTCTAAATCGTCTAAGAACTGAGAGGTCACAGTTTAGTCTAGGTTTAGGATCAGGTAGGGATTAGGTAGGGTTAGGTTTAGGTCAGGTAGGGAGCTAGGGTCAGGTAGGGCAGGTAGGTTTAGGGTCATTAGGTAGGTTTAGGTCAGGTAGGGTTAGGGTCTGGTAGGTTCAGGTAGGGTCAGGTAGGGTAGGGTTAGGATCAGGTAGGGTTAGGGTCAGGTAGGGTTAGGGTCAGGTAGGGTTAGGTTAGGGTCAGGTAGGGTAGGGCTAGGTTTAGGGTCAGGTAGGGCTAGGTTTAGGTTTAGGATCAGGTAGGGTTAGGTTTAGGGTCAGGTAGGGTTAGGGTCTCAGGTAGGGTTAGGTAGGGTTAGGGTCAGGTAGGGTTAGGGTTTCAGGTAGGGTTAGGGTAGGTTTAGGGTCAGGTTTAGGATTAGGGTTAGGGTCAGGTAGGGTTAGGGTCAGGTAGGGTCAGGTAGGGCTAGGTTTAGGGTCAGGTAGGGCTAGGTTTAGGTCAGGTAGGGTTAGGGTCTTAGGTTCAGGTAGGGTCAGGGTCAGGTAGGGCTAGGTTTAGGATTAGGGTTAGGGTTAGGGTTAGGGTCAGGTAGGGTTAGGTTCAGGTAGGGTTAGGGTCAGGTAGGGGGTTAGGGTCAGGTAGGGCTAGGTTTAGGTTTAGGATCAGGTAGGGGGTTTAGGGTCAGGGTTAGGGTCTCAGGTAGGTAGGGTTTAGGGTTAGGGTCAGGTAGGGTTAGGGTCAGGTAGGGTTAGGGTAGGGGGTTAGGGTCAGGTAGGGTTAGGGTCAGGTTAGGGTCAGGTAGGGTTAGGTTTAGGATCAGGTAGGTTTAGGATCAGGTAGGGTTAGGGGTCAGGTTAGGGCTAGGGGTTTAGGATTAGGTAGGTTAGGTTCAGGTTTAGGGTCTGGTAGGGTTCAGGTAGGGTCAGGTAGGGTTAGGGTCAGGTAGGGCTAGGTTTAGGTTTAGGTCAGGTAGGGTTAGGTTTAGGGTTAGGGTTAGGGTCTGGTAGGGTTGGTAGGTTCAGGTAGGGTTAGGGTCAGGTAGGGCAGGTAGGGTTAGTTAGGGCAGGTAGGGTTAGGGTCAGGTAGGGTTAGGGTCAGGTAGGGTCAGGTAGGTTTAGGATCAGGTAGGGTTAGGTTTAGGATCAGGTAGGGTTAGGTCAGGTAGGGCTAGGTTTAGGGTCAGGTAGGGTTAGGGTCAGGTAGGGGGTTAGGGTCATTCTGTTCTAGGTTTAAAAGGGTTAGGGTCTGGTAGGTTCTAGGGTTAGGGTCAGGTAGGGCTAGGGCAGGTATTTTCAGTTACTAGGTTTAGGGTCAGGTAGGGCTAGGGTCATGAAAAGCGCACTATTTTCACGTCCAGATGAAAAGCGTGCCCAAAGTAAACTGCCTGTTACTCAGGCCCAGAAGCTAGGACATGCATATAATCGGTAGATTTGGATAGAAACACGCTAAAGTTTCTAAAACTGTTAGACATTATTTTAAGTATAACAGAACTTATTTGGCAGGCGAAACCCCGAAGACAAACCATCCAGGAAAAAGAAAAATTAAGGTTACTGTGTTTTCAATTCGTTTTCTATGGGAAACTATATTTGAGGCACCTGGTTACAGTTCCTATGGCTTCCACTAGATGTCAACAGTCTTTAGAAATTGGTTGATGATTTTCTTTTGAGAAATGAAGAAGTACAGCTGCTCGTTGTGAGTGTCAAGCCAAGTGGACTCTATTGTTTGTTGCGCACGACCTGGAGCTCGCTCCACGTTGAATTTATCCGCTATCGAACACAGTATATTCCGTCTTAAATTTGATTATTTACGTTTTAGGATACCTAAGGTTGTATTAGGAAAGTTGTTTGGACCAAGTTTACAGGTAACTTATTAGATCATTTGTAGTCATGTTGGGTGAGTTGGAACGGGTGTATTTCTGAATCAAACGTGCCAAATAAATGGACATTTTGGGGATATAAAGAAGGAATTTATCGAACAAAAGGACCATTTGTGATGTTTCTGGGACATTTTGGAGTGCCAACAGAAGAAGATCTTCAAAGGTAAGGCATGAATTATATCGTTATTTCTGACTTTTGTGTTGCACCTCCCTGGTTAAAATATGTTTGTCATGCATTTGTATGATGGGCGCTGTCCTCAGATAATCGCATGGTTTGCTTTCGCTGTAAAGCCTTTTTGAAATCTGACATGCCGGCTGGATTAACAAGGAGTTAAGCTTTATTTTTGATGTATTACACTTGTGATTTCATGAAAGTTTAATATTTATAGTAATTTAATTTGAATTTGGCGCTCTGCAATTTCACCGGATGTTGCCGAGGGGTCTAGCCGAGGGCTCTAGCCGTAACAGGTTAAGAATATGTATCACAGTTTAACTGAGTTACAAGAGTACTTTTCTTCATTAAATCTTTATTTGTCAAAATACTAATAAAGATTTTTTTCTCTCATTTTTGATTATCAGCGTCTTTTGGGGCTCCTTTTTTGTCTACTCTCCTGGTAAATGTTTTGGGGTGAAAATGTGTGTGCAAAGGGGACTCAAAGGGTCAAGCGCTTTAAAGGACTGTGTCACAAATGCCCGGGCCTCTGGGCAGACGAATCTCAAATAAATCTAAATATCAGTGCTATTATATAATATCTGCCAATTACCAGACACTTTATCCAAAGCCACTTACATTGATGCATACATTTTATGTCTGGTCCCAGGAATCCAACGCACCATCATGGCATTGCACACATCATGCTCTACCAACTGAGCTACAGACGACCAGCTATTTGATGATACATAATATTTATTATGCAATTACAGCTCCAGTTGTTAGACACTACATGATTTTACACATCCCTCACTCTTCTCTGGGCACCTTTTACTGCAGGTCATAGCCCAATAATAACACACGATAACCCTTGTTCACTTAAAATATGATAAGAATGGAATTGAAAAGGACTCCACTGTCCTCAGTATCCTGACTATGCTTGTTACATCATAGAATGACAGATTGTTGCTCCCTACTGCTACTGTTTCACTATCCCCCCTATAAATCCACTGTAAATCTGCCAGGCCTGTATTTCAGCAGCAAACCCAATAAAGTTGTCAGACATCACTGAAATGGTCTCCCTGGATCTCAAGGGTGCTGCTGTCTAGTAGCCAGTCACTGGTGTTGTGAGAAACTATGGTGACTGGAAGTATTTTTAGTACCACATGTCACGCACACTTTTTCATGGTGTTAGAACTGCTGTTTATCATAATCAGTGAGAGATGGGTACAGTACACATTTGGTGTAGTAAATGTTTTATAAGCTGAATACCGTGGGAATTCCTAGAACTAGGGTTGTTATCGGTTACTTTATCACCACACTGTCTAAGTGGACCCGCCATTGTGTTACTTTGTGTACATTTTCCCTCAACAAAATGGTGGAATGCACAGAGGACTAATGAACCACATCAAACCTAATTTGGCATTTGCTTACAGTATATTTGTGTTCCTGAAATGCACACAAGGCCCACTTTAGTCTGTGTGAGAGAACGAGAGATCGTACTATGCCTGGCAAAAGCAGACACACTGACAGAGAGAAATAGAGGAGAGGGAGAGAGAGAGAAATGACCAAGAGAAAGAGACAGGGAGAGAGGGAGACAAATTACACCAAACACATTTGGCCCTTTCACTGGTTGAATACCTCGGTCACCTAACCTGTTCGACAATGGGAGCTTATAGAGCACCCTCCACCTACACCCTGCCATGCTCTCAGCCCCCACAACCCCCTGCCACTGATGCCCCTTCACTCCCGCTAAGCTCCTGATGTGCCTAACTTCCTTAACACTGAGGGTGAACAGTGCATTGCCCCCACCTTCGCAAACTTCCCCAGGATCGAAGTGTTAAAGTCAGTACGTCCTCCGGACCTTCCTGCCAGTCCCTAGTGTCTGCTGTCACTTGCAATGGTGGAAACGGTGGCTTAGGCAGTTTCTTGATGCCATTAAACATCCCTGCAGGGTGGCTGAACGACCTTAAAGGGATCTGTGGAAGATGGCCTCCCATGGCCCATGCACCACACCCCCTTCTCGTGTGGTCCTTGGCAGTTGCCAGGCACTCAGTACTAGAGTGTAAAAGTCTAAGACCCCTGCTGTGTTCAGCCTCATGAGGAGAAGCTGCTGGTCCAGCCCTAAATTGCCAGCCCTCCTCAACAGAGCACATGCTAGTTCCCTCCAGCCATCATCAGTGTGGTATAGTCTCTGTGCCACTTTGGGTCGGAAGCCTGCCACCCTGCTCTCCAGGTCCATGAGGCCTTGTCTCCCTTCCTGGACAGGCAGCAGACTGACGGGGCCTTGAACAGTTTATATCATAGGGACGATGCCACCAAGTTGTTGATGATCAGCACCCTCCCTCTGTATGACACTTGGTAGAGGAGCCACCTCCACTTAGCCTGGCTTCGACACCACCACTTATGACACTCCCTCCCGGTTCTTCCTGACCCACCCCTCCAAGCCCAGATACATCCCAAGAATATTGAGCCCTTCACAGACCCACTGCCCCCCACACAGATACTCATGGTCCATCCTATCAAAGGCGTTCTAAGGAAGAAGGTCCAAAGGTCCACATTCTGAAGCCTTGATTATTATGTCTCTGATTAGGAACAGATGGTCTGTGATTGAGCATCCTGGTACACAGTACATTTGGTCCCAGTGGGACTTCAGTCTGTTAGAGAGGACCTTGACAAAGACCTTATAGTCCCCACAGAACAACGCTACAGGCCTCCAGTTCTTTAGGTCACTCAAGCCACCCACCAACAGCTTAGTTGCAACTCCTCCGACGCACTCAAAAACAAAACAAGTCCTGTCCAATTCACTTTTTTATAAAAGTCCACAGGCAGACCATCGACCAGCGGGGCGCGGCCAGAGGCCATCTTGGAGATAGCAGCCGAGAGTTTGTGAAACGTCCGGAGTAAATCCATTTAATTTCTCTGAATTTGGGAACTTCCGTGAGCAGAACCTGAGAACACACAGGAGTTACACACCCATCAGGCTCCCTCATCTCCCCACAACAGAAGTTACCCCACCAGACAAACTCTGTTTTTTCAACCCAAAGAAGAAAGAGCTGGGAGCATCCATCCCTCTCAACATGGAACATCCTAGCTCATACAAGTGCTCCTTTTGCTTTCATCTGAAAGAAAACACCAGGCGTAGTTCAGATAGATTATCTCGCAGCCCGGCCCTACCTTGCCCCACCAGCTCATCCTCTACCTCACTTATGAACCTCTCAAGCTCCCCAGTTCTCTCCTGGACTCTGAAAGCTGAATACTGCTGACATAACAGCTGAAACTGGGCTTTCCCTATGTCCCACCACTGACTGAGACTCCCCTTTCCACTGTCCCCACCTCCACCAAAAGCCTTGGAAGCTTGAGAAAAGGTGGCATCTTGTAAGAGCTTTACGTGTCATTTCCAATAGGACACCTGACAGGGCCCTGGTGAAACAGATAACTGAGCCATGGAAAGATAAGGGTCTGAAACCCCAACTGGGAGTACGGAGGCCCTCACCAGCCTGTTGCTCTGGTACGATCCTCACCCTACCTCCAACCACCTTCACCCTTGTATACTACTTTGTGGTGGGATACTTAGTTCTCTATGTGACCACTGTCGTTACAATCTCCCCCCTACACAAGGTATGTGTGAAAGCCCCTGTCTTAAACACCAAAACAGGACCCCCCCCCTCCCAACCCATATTAGGTACATACATATTTATGGAGAGAAAGAGAGAGGGACAGAAAGAGAGAGAAATAGAGATTAGAGAGAGAATTCCCCGAACTTTTGCCAATTAACTACTTTGCTAATGGGCTTCTTTATCTGGACAGGAAGGGAAACCAGGTCAGCCAGAAACACACTGAAGAGAGCTTTGTGTACTCCAGTTTACTGGTGCTTCCTAATCTAAACCCAACATACAGTCAGGTCCAAAATTATTGTCATCCCTTGATAAAGATGAGCAAAAAGACTATAAAATAAATAATACAAATACTGAGTTATATTGTACGCTCAATAAAATTGGGAAATGTTTCCTCATCTTTTTTATCACATGTTAAACACTCTCTTTCTCTGATCAATTGAATTAGTATATAAAATAATATTTTCCCTTTTTTTTGTGCATACAATATCTCAGTATTTGTATTTCATACAGTCTTTAAAAAAAATCTTTATCAAGGATGCCATAAGTTTTGAACCTGACGTTATCTAAACAGGCTCATTGGCCACTGGTCATTTGATTGTCCCAAATTAGATGTATTCATTTTCTATCCTGAATAGAATGTTTGATCTGAATTAATTTTATAGCTACTGACAAATGACATACATGGAAACTAAGTGAGATTGTCTGTCTGTAAAAAAGCATTACACTTTACACATTTTTACTGAAAGAAGAAATAGCATGATGATGACGTGATGAGTTGTCCATTGTTGCATCACATAATTCTGACCTGCACAATAACCAGTAAAGTAACATTCTACATCTAGAATTGTAATCTCACCCTCTCTGACGTTCTGATGTTTTTTCAAAAAGCAATGTTAAACTGAGGAGAGGATACAACAACAGCCTTAACTGATCATGGTAGGCTTCCTTTTGTTGCAAACATTTATGTTGCTAGGATATGAGTAGAGATGGACACTTTTATGGTTATTTGAAAAACAGTGACATAACTAAGCAGTAGCTTGCTCATTGGTTAGTCTATAGTTGGAGCCAGTAGTCCCTCCACAAAGAAAGTAGGGCGAGGCCAAATCAATCAATGCACATCATCACGTCAACAAAACATTTATCAGATCCAATGTTATATTTTTGGGGGGTATTTGGAAGTTTTATTGACAGATATAGAATATGAGATGAGTGATACAGTAGTGTAGAGTGACTGGTAGGACAGGGGATTGAACCACTGCCTCAGGGCACTGCTAGGGGCACTAAGTGACATTAAATGTCTGGAACTAGCTAACCTACTCAGTTAATAGTCTATCAATGGAAAGGTTCATGATTAAACTGGTCTACACAGCTGGGCTATATCCTCGTGGCTGACCTAGCTGTGCCAGTCAATATATGTCTGGGTTTATTTGGGGAAAAGGAGAAGGCAATTTTTGTTCTAACCAAATTAACAATAGATATATTATTTTCTATTCTATGATATTCTATTCCATGATATTCTATTCCATGATACTCTATTCTATTATATGATATTCTGTTCTATTATATGATATTCTATGATATTCTATTCCATGATAATATGATATTATTCTATTATGATATTCTATTATGATATTCTATTCTATGATATGATATTCTATGATATGATATGATATTCTATTCTATGATATGATATTCTATTATATGGTATTATATTCTATGGTATTCTATGATGAGATTCTATGAAATGATTCTATTCTATAATATATTATATTCTGATATTCTATTCTGATATTCTATTATGATATTATTCTATGATATTCTATTCTATGATATATTATATGGTATTCTATTCTATGGTATTCTATTATGTGATATTCTATTCTATGGTATTCCTATGAAAACACAGAAAACATATACTGTCCAATAAAAGTACAGGAAATGTTCACAGTACAGTGCCTTGCACAGAAAGTATTCGGCCCCCTTGAACTTTCGGCCCCCTTGAACTTTGCGACATTTCAGGCTTCAAACATAAAGATATAAAACTGTATTTTTGTGAAGAATCAACAAGTGGGACACAATCATGAAGTGGAACGACATTTATTGGATATTTCAAACTTTTTAACAAATCAAAAACTGAAAAATTGGGTGTGCAAAATTATTCAGCCCCCTTAAGTTAATACTTTGTAGCGCCACCTTTTGCTGCGATTACAGCTGTAAGTCGCTTGGGGTATGTCTCTATCAGTTTTGCACATCGAGAGACTGGACTTTTTCCCATTCCTCCTTGCAAAACAGCTCGAGCTCAGTGAGGTTGGATGGAGAGCATTTGTGAATAGCAGTTTTCAGTTCTTTCCACAGATTCTCGATTGGATTCAGGTCTGGACTTTGACTTGGCCATTCTAACACCTGGATATGTTTATTTTTGAACCATTCCATTGTAGATTTTGCTTTAAGTTTTGGATCATTGTCTTGTTGGAAGACAAATCTCCGTCCCAGTCTCAGGTCTTTTGCAGACTCCATCAGGTTTTCTTCCAGAATGGTCCTGTATTTGGCTCCATCCATCTTCCCATCAATTTTAACCATCTTCCCTGTCCCTGCTGAAGAAAAGCAGGCCCAAACCATGATGCTGCCACCACCATGTTTGACAGTGGGGATGGTGTGTTCAGGGTGATGAGCTGTGTTGCTTTACGCCAAACGTAACGTTTTGCATTGTTGCCAAAAAGTTCAATTTTGGTTTCATCTGACCAGAGCACCTTCTTCCACATGTTTGGTGTGTCCCCCAGGTGGCTTGTGGCAAACTTTAAACGACACTTTTTATGGATATCTTTAAGAAATGGCTTTCTTCTTGCCACTCTTCCATAAAGGCCAGATTTGTGCAATATACGACTGATTGTTGTCCTATGGACAGAGTCTCCCACCTCAGCTGTAGATCTCTGCAGTTCATCCAGAGTGATCATGGGCCTCTTGGCTGCATCTCTGATCAGTCTTCTCCTTGTATGAGCTGAAAGTTTAGAGGGACGGCCAGGTCTTGGTAGATTTGCAGTGGTCTGATACTCCTTCCATTTCAATATTATCGCTTGCACAGTGCTCCTTGGGATGTTTAAAGCTTGGGAAATCTTTTTGTATCCAAATCCGGCTTTAAACTTCTTCACAGCAGTATCTCGGACCTGCCTGGTGTGTTCCTTGTTCTTCATGATGCTCTCTGCGCTTCTAACGGACCTCTGAGACTATCACAGTGCAGGTGCATTTATACGGAGACTTGATTACACACAGGTGGATTGTATTTATCATCATTAGTCATTTAGGTCAACATTGGATCATTCAGAGATCCTCACTGAACTTCTGGAGAGAGTTTGCTGCACTGAAAGTAAAGGGGCTGAATAATTTTGCACGCCCAATTTTTCAGTTTTTGATTTGTTAAAAAAGTTTGAAATATCCAATAAATGTCGTTCCACTTCATGATTGTGTCCCACTTATTGTTGATTCTTCACAAAAAAATACAGTTTTATATCTTTATGTTTGAAGCCTGAAATGTGGCAAAAGGTCACAAAGTTCAAGGGGGCCAAATACTTTCGCAAGGCACTGTAGGTAGGCCTCTCTACAGTATACACTATTAGTGTGGTCAGTGTGGTGGTGGTATTGGTGACCTTTTACTTGTTTACCCCGAGCCAAAACAGTTCATTTCAATGGAACAAACATACATGACTTCAATAAATCCCCACTGACCACCACCTAGGCATTATGGGTGTGGCTAACCTGCCACAGACAAAGAACAAACTAAAGATCAGTAGGCTACTGTTACTTTATTTATCCTGCATCCTGACTCTGTCGGTAGGCTACTGTAACTTTATTTATCCTGAATCAGTCAGTAGGCTACTGTTACTTTATTTATCCTGCATCCTGAATCCGTCAGTAGGCTATGATCTCCTCTTTCATGTGTTATTATGGCACACCCCTCTAGCACGACTGGTGCTGCACCTTGCTATTGACCCTACTAGCCCTACCTAATGTTACAGACCTTTAATACTAGTCCTACCTAATGTTACAGACCTTTTAATACCTAAGTTACAGACCTGACCTAATGTTACAGACCTTTAATACTAGCCCTACCTAATGTTACAGACCTTTAATACTAGCCCTACCTAATGTTACAGAGACCTAATGTTTTAATACTAGCCCTACCTAATGTTACAGACCTTTAATACTAGCCCTACCTAATGTTACAGAGACCTACAGACCTACCTAATGTTACAGACCTTTAATACTAGCCCTACCTAATGTTACAGACCTGACCTAATGTTCCAGACCTTCAATACTAGTCCTACCTAATGTTACAGACCTGACCTAATGTTACAGACCTTTAATACTAGTCCTACCTAATGTTACAGACCTTTAATACTAGTCCTACCTAATGTTACAGACCTTTAATACTAGCCCTACCTAATGTTACAGACCTTACCTAATGTTACAGACCTTTAATACTAGTCCTACCTAATGTTACAGACCTTTAATACTAGCCCTACCTAATGTTACAGACCTGACCTAATGTTCCAGACCTTTAATACTAGTCCTACCTAATGTGACAGACCTTTAATACTAGACCTACCTAATGTTACAGACCTTTAATACTAGCCCTACCTAATGTTACAGACCTACCTAATGTTACAGACCTTTAATACTAGTCCTACCTAATGTTACAGACCCTACCTAATGTTACAGACCTTTAATACTAGTCCTACCTAATGTTACAGACCTTTAATACTAGCCCTACCTAATGTTACAGACCTGACCTAATGTTCCAGACCTTTAATACTAGCCCTACCTAATGTGACAGACCTTTAATACTAGTCCTACCTAATGTTACAGACCTGACCTAATGTTACAGACCTTTAATACTAGTCCTACCTAATGTTACAGACTAGCCCTACCTAATGTTACAGACCTTTAATACTAGCCCTACCTAATGTTACAGACCTGACCTAATGTGACAGTCCTACCTAATGTTACAGACCTTTAATACTAGTCCTACCTAATGTTACAGACCTGTCCTACCTAATGTTAGACCTTTAATACTAGTCCTACCTAATGTTACAGACCTTTAATACTAGTCCTACCTAATGTTACAGACCTGACCTAATGTGACAGACCTTTAATACTAGTCCTACCTAATGTTACAGACCTTTAATACTAGTCCTACCTAATGTTACAGACCTTTAATACTAGCCCTACCTAAATGTTACAGACCTTTAATACTAGCCCTACCTAATGTTACAGACCTTTGACTAATAATGTTACAGACCTTTAATACTAGACCTAATGTTACAGACCTTTAATACTAGCCCTACCTAATGTTACAGACCTGACCTAATCCAGACCTGACCTAATGTTACAGACCTTTAATACTAGCCCTACCTAATGTTACAGACCTTTAATACTAGTCCTACCTAATGTTACAGACCTTTAATACTAGCCCTACCTAATGTTACAGACCTACCTAATGTTACAGACCTTAATACTAGTCCTACCTAATGTTACAGACCTGACCTAATGTTACAGACCTTTAATACTAGCCCTACCTAATGTTACAGACCTTACCTAATGTTACAGACCTTTAATACTAGTCCTACCTGACAGACCTGACCTAATGTTACAGACCTTTAATACTAGCCCTACCTAATGTTACAGACCTTACCTAATGTTACAGACCTTTAATACTAGTCCTACCTAATGTTACAGACCTGACCTAATGTTACAGACCTTTAATACTAGCCCTACCTAATGTTACAGACCTTACCTAATGTTACTAATGTTACAGACCTTTAATACTAGCCCTACCTAATGTTACAGACCTTTAATACTAGTCCTACCTAATGTTACAGACCTTTAATACTAGCCCTACCTAATGTTAGACCTTACCTAATGTTACAGACCTTTAATACTAGTCCTACCTAATGTTACAGACCTGACCTAATGTTACAGACCTTTAATACTAGCCCTACCTAATGTTACAGACCTGACCTAATGTTACAGACCTTTAATACTAGTCCTACCTAATGTTACAGACCTGACCTAATGTTACAGACCTTTAATACTAGCCCTACCTAATGTTACAGACCTTACCTAATGTTACAGACCTTTAATACTAGTCCTACCTAATGTTACAGACCTGACCTAATGTTACAGACCTTTAATACTAGCCCTACCTAATGTTACAGACCTGACCTAATGTTACAGACCTTTAATACTAGTCCTACCTAATGTTACAGACCTGACCTAATGTTAGACCTTTAATACTAACCCTACCTAATGTTACAGACCTGACCTAATGTTACAGACCTTTAATACTAGCCCTACCTAATGTTACAGACCTGACCTAATGTTACAGACCTTTAATACTAACCCTACCTAATGTTACAGACCTTACCTAATGTTACAGACCTTACCTAATGTTACAGACCTGACCTAATGTTACAGACCTTACCTAATGCTACAGACCTTATCTAACGCTACAGGTTTTACTAGACCAGACCTAATTCCTACAGAGGTGATGCGTTCCATAGGAGAATATACATATAATACACAGAGCACTGCATGAAGGGGTAGGCTAGCTAGTATAGGTGGGCAATAGAATAACTATTTAACACAGGGGGAACTTTACCTATCGTATCTATCCATGATAAGAGTGCGCAATAATACTTAAATGTTTTATTACACAATATTATTAACCACACGAGATATGGACACTATCTATCCTTAGCTACTGCACGAGTTGAGCAAAAGGAATACAACATTCCACACGTGACGAAAAGTACATTTTCAGTTCTTAAAAGTCTACTTGCCCTCTGCCCACGATAAGTCGCAGAGCCTCCAAGTTGCCATGATAAGCGGCCCATAACGTCGGTGTCATGCCATCTTCATCCGGCGCGTTCAAGTCCTTCCGCGTAGCCTCCTTCAGCAGGTCCAGGTAGCCATCCCGGGCCGCCTTGTGATACCTGTCATTCATGCTATCAACGGGCCCTCGACTCCATTGCTCTCGGTCGTCATCTACCCATCTCTCGGTCTAAATGGCAGGCACCACAGGCTAGAGTTCCACTGCCTGCCTCCGCCTGTGTTTCATTGTAAGACAGCGCCGTTCCTCTGGTCTGAAATGTAATTGTGGCGTATGCCGTTGCAGTGACGGCCGCGCGAGCCGAGAAGGAACGCGCATTTGGTATCCAGGGGCTATCGCGTCGGGGCTGTTGTTAGGTTATGATGTGCACAAAATGCACGGAGCCTAATATAAATGTGAAAGAACATAGAAAAATAAAGAAAAAAGCTTGGAATATATAGGCATTTAAAAATAACTTCAAGTTCAATATTCATATTCTACACATGCAGCCTATACCTCTTAGAAAAAGGGTTCCAAAAGGGTTCTTTGGCTGTTGCCATGGCAGAGCCCTTTTTGTGTTCCGGTAGAACAATTTTGGTTCCAGGTAGAACCCTTTTGGGTTCCATGTAGAACCCTTTCCACAGAGGGTTCTACATGGAACCAAAAAGGGTTCAACCTGGAACCAAAAAGTGTTCTTCGAAGGGTTTTCCTATTGGGACAGCCAAAGTACCATTCGGTATTCTAGATAGTGCTTAGGCGTGTAGATATTCATTTCCGATAGCCATTTAGAGTCCGTTGAAATGTTGATTCATGCATAGAACAACATAACATTTGATATGCTTTTAAACATTTCATGTGCCATTATAAAGGCTCATACACACTTATAAGAAGTTGTACCTCATTATAACAGCAGTCTGCCAGTGTTACTGAACAGACCATCATATCCACTGACTCATCGTTAAAGGTGTGATGTTAATGATTTGAGTTTTGATGAGCACATCACAATATGATGAGCCATGTTGTGACAGTGAAATACTAAAATGTTGAAAGGTGTTTTCTAAGCAGAAGCTTGTTATACGTCCACACATGAGTGTTCTTTTGATAAATCATTAAAAACACTCCTATGTGTGGACATATAACAAAGCATGTTGTTTCTCATAGATGTTTGACATTTATGACTGTCTGTACATTGGTGTTGTTGTCTGTAAATCAGGCTGTGGCTAGGGACGGCTATAAAAGCCATGAGGGACACGGCTCCCCCAGGCACTCTGAACCTGATCACACACACCTCCCACAAGGTAAGCAGCTGCTCAGGCATCCTCATATTGATCATCAATGTATTGATCTATAGGTATAAGATAGACTCAGGATTAAGTTCACTCAGTCTAACTCAGATTTGTATGTTGTTCAACTCAAAAACACTCAAAACTCAAAAACATGCTTTATCAAATCAAATTGTATTTGATAGGAAAGGTGTAGACCTTACAGTGAAATGCTTAATTACAAGACCTTAACCAACAATGCAGTTTTGAGAATACATACAAATTAAAAATAATAATAAAAGTAACAAATAATTAAAGAGCAGCAGTAAAATAACAATAGCGAGGCTATATACAGGGGTACCGGTAGTCAATGTGCAGGGGCACCGGTTAGTCAAGGTAATTGAGGTAATATGTACACGTAGGTAGAGTTATTAAAGTGACTATGCATAGATAATAACAGAGTAGCAGCAGCATAAAAGTCTGGGGGGGGCAATGCAAATAGTCTGGGTAGGCATTTGATTAGATGTTCAGGAGTCAGGGGTAGAAGCTGTTTAGCTGAAGCCTCTTAGACCCAGACTTGGCGCTCTGGTACCACTTGCCATGCGGTAGCAGAAAGAACAGTCTATGACTAGGGTGGCTGGAGTCTTTGACAATTTTTAGGGCCTTCCTCTGACACTGCCTGGTATCGAGGTCCTGGATGGCAGGAAGCTTGGCCCCAGTGATGTACTGGGCCGTACGCACTACCCTCTGTGGTGCCTTGTGGTTGCAGGCCGAGCAGTTGCCATACCAGGCAGTGATGCAACCCGTCAGGATGCTCTCTGGTGCAGCTGTAGAACCTTTTGAGGATCTGAAGACCCATGCCAAATCTTTTCAGTCTCCTGAGGGGAATAGGTTTTGTTGTGCCCTCTTCACGACTGTCTTGGTGTGCTTGGACCATGTTAGTTTGTTGGTGATGTGGACACCAAGGTTCTTGAAGCTCTCGACCTGCTCCACTCCAGCCCCGTCGATGAGAATGGGGACGTGCTCTGTCCTCCTTTTCCTGTAGTCCACAATCATCTCCTTTGTCTTGGATATTTATTTTTCATTTGTTAAGTAACTCAGTAACTCATTATTTCTGACACTCTTATTGACCTGTTAGATAAATAATTCAGTCAAGTCCAGGAAACCAATTGCTTTTGATAAACTGAACAAATAATACTGGGCACTGCAGCCTTTTCTCACCATTAGTGTGTTTACCAGACTGCCACTCTAATGCGTTTGTATTGAGATGATGTGGATGGCTCTAATCAATTCATAGAATGTCAAACTGACCAATTGGAACCCCATTCATAAGCATCCAATTAAATTGATACTATCCCAAGTAACCTAGTAGTCTGAGTCCCACTCTCTTTAGCTAACATGCTACTCCTTGCCACTTATTGTCATTGCCAAAGAGACTGGCCTTTACACAATCTCAACGTTCGCTGGATTTATGGTGGAGTTGCTCATTGGTTGTTGGAAATAACATTCATATTTTCCATGACAACATGTGGTGCCTTGGAAATAGAATTTATAACAAAGTCAAAAAACAACATTTAGCTGTTAGCTAGGCAAGTTGTTGTATTTTGACATTTTGTGGCTGGAATTGCAGTATGTATTTAGTGTGATAATTTAGACTTCAGCTAGCAACTTTGAACATACTGTTTTAGCCTGGACAAATAAAAAACGGTTGCTATACCAACGTGTTCTGTGGAGTTCCAATATTTGCATAATCATTGTGATTGGAGGATAGCTGTGAGGTTGATCGACTCAGGATCAAATCCTCTGAATCAGGATCAAATCCTCTCATTAATGATAGAAGGTTTGAATTTGAAGTTGAAAGAAAGGCCAGTCTCTTTGTACATGACATGGAGTACAAGGAGTGGATTAGCTAATGAGACTTGTACCCACAAAATCCATAAAATGTTACATTTTCCACAATGTATATGCTAATACATCCATCAATACATTATAATAAGTACACCCAATTAATTACAGTTTCATCTTAAACGTACAGAGAACTAGGCTATATCAAGTGCTGTTAACACTTTGTAAAAAAAAAAAGTATTGCGATAAATAAATAAATACTATTTCAACTGGACTTTTATCAGCATTTACAGTTGGGCTGATTTAAAAATAAATGTTTATGTACTGCAAAGTGGATGTAAATGACTACACCGTCATGTGAATATTTCAGAAACGTCACCCACATGTTTCATTACATTGGCTAGGTTATTGTTAGATTGCAAACAAACTTGCCGCTGCGAGACAGTTTGTCAGTGCTGCAACACAGGCATTTAGAAAAATCACTTTTGAACCAGCACACCTATATGGTGTGTAATGATTAATATATTATGAGGAAATTCGGGGATCCAGTAGGGTATTTCCAGTTTCCGTTATGTTCGCCTATGATTCACTGTGTTTTCAGACCTCCGTTTTGGTATTGGGGAGTAGCCTTCTGTTGTTCTAGGGAACAGTCAGCGCTGTCGTAGAAACAGACTTATTAGACAGAGAAACTGAAAATCGACTATTTTTTATATAAAATAATAAGTTGGTTTCCAGGAAACAAAACATACCTGACCTTGTGAAGATAAAATACCAATGTGTGTTAGTAAATATGAACTGTGAGGATTTCTTTGTTCATTTCAATTTAATCAAACACTGGCATTGACCCAAATTAAGCAAGAAACTCATATTCATTGAAGCATGGTGGACTGGCACTGCTTCTGATGATAAACAGGGAAATGATAAGAAACCTTTTCTATTGTCATATCACTGATAGGGTTGACATTGATGATGAAATGAGGTTAGAAGCTGGGTTACGGGAAGGAGGGACCTTCTTATACAGGCAGAGCCTTTGAGTGGACGGTTAGGTGTTCACACAACTCTGATCAGAGCAGACATGCTTTCTGAACTCATTAGATTTTCTACCTTTGGAAAGGATATGACATTTTGAACAAAGATTGCTTGGATTGTAACAAATCACAAACAAACTGTGGACTAGACCTTTGCAGAATGAGAAACATCATGGACTTGACCTTTGGCTTCTTTTCATGCGAATCCAGCAAGATGACATCTGAAGCTGAGATGGCGGTTGAGGAGGGCTACATATCCCCCCGCCCACCAGGCCCACCCTCCCTTCCACCCAGTGTTCCATCCACTTGGGAGTCCAGGCAGGGAGTATGAGGAGGGGGAGCGACGTCTTCTCGACCAGCAGGGGCACGGTGAGCGAGAGGGGCCGTAACCGCAGCTGGCTACTCTCTAGCATCATCACTTTCAACGTCCTGATCCTAGGTATTGCTCTGGTCAGTGGCAGTGTCTTCAACAACGTTAAGATCAACGCCATCAACCTGCAGATCTTCCTCATCGTCCTCATCATCCTCACCACTGCCTGGATGCTGTACTACACCATCTACACATCCAGGGAAGATCATGCCGTGCTTTACAAGGATAGCCATGCCGGGCCTGTGTGGCTCAGGGGTAAGAGAAGACACTTTTCTGATCTTCTTGGTCTACAGCTGCTAAATTCCAGAGTTCCCAGTTGTTTGTTTTTATTCCTGGAAATCTGGGAAGTTTGTGGAATTTTGCAACCTTACCCTGTAGGATTCACTGTCTGGTAATACCACTGGACTGAATTAATAATCTCTCTTTGGATTGGGGAAGAGTTATATTCTAATAGGATATCATTTACTATACCTAGACAAAGTTTTACATTCACCCATTGTTTTTAATGAGTGTGATTATTTCAAATTGAATTTCATTCTGTTTTTTTCTCTAGGTGGACTGGTGCTGTTTGGCTTATGCAGTCTGATTATGGACGTGTTTAAGATTGCTAACTACGTAGGCTACCTGCACTGTGACTCTGCTGTGAAGATAGCGTTCCCTGTCGTACAAGCTGTATTCATACTTGTCCAGGTAAGAACACAAGTTCTGACATCTCAAATGGAGCTTCCATTAGGTGATATAACATTAAGGAAACCACTGAGGGATTTGACTGGTGGGAAAAATGCAAGTGTAGGTGATCATTGTATCTTTTTCAGACATACTTCCTCTGGCTCCACGCTAAAGACTGTGTACAGCTACAACGGAACATAACTCGGTGAGGGTAACTAACTGCTACTGTATAACTGAATTGATTTATTTATTGATGTTGTAAATTGATGTTTGATTGATGGTTGGACATTTAAACATTGCCCGTTGACCTTAAACTTTGCTTGGGATACATGAAGTGTCCTCTATTCTATTAAATTCAGTTCTGTTCTCTTCTATTCTATTCTTACAGAATTAAATAGTATTTAAAAAAGTTAGTATTCTGTTCTGAACTCTTGTTTCCCTCTTGAAGCTGTGGGCTGATGTTGACTCTGTCTACCAATCTGATGTTGTGGATGGCAGCAGTCACAGAGGAGTCCATACACCAGACTGTTGTTCCACCAGAGGACGACAACAGCACACATTCCTATGACATCAGAGGTAGAGAACATTGTGTTGTTGAATCTTCTCTAGAAAATCTAAGTATGTAAACTGAAATGGGAATTCCTTGTTTAAATGAAGGATCATTAAAATAAAATACATTTTCAGTTTACTTTCTGAACTTACTGTATTTAAATAGAATTACCGTCGACTATGAAATACAACCAACCGACATAACAAAACATCACCTCAGAGTCAAACAATAATGTTTCATTTTATTTCAGCCCCTGGTGGATCCAGCAGCTGTAACTGCAGCCACTCTGCCTGTGCCGTCTTAGAAAAGGCCTATTACTACCTGTACCCATTCAACATCGAGTACAGCCTGTTTGCCTCGGCCATGGCCTACGTCATGTGGAAGAACGTGGGCCGCCTGGTAGACGAGCACAACCACCACTCGCTCCATTTCCGCCTGAAGGACATGCTGGTGGGGCCTGCGGTCGGGCTGGTCATGCTGGTGGCGGGCCTGGGAACCTTTGTCATCTACAAGGTGGACGTGGAGAAGGGGGACCCGGGGAAACGTGACACGGTGCTGATGATACACTACGTGATGAACACGGTGGCTGTGACGCTCATGTCCGTCTCGACCGTGGCTGGTTGCGCCATCTACCGGCTGGACCAGAGGGACCACGTGTCGGGGAAGAACCCCACACGGAGCCTGGATGTAGGCTTGCTGATCGGCGCCTCATTCGGACAGTTCACCATCTGTTATTTCACCATCGTGGCTGTGGTGGCAACGGGGGCCGAGGGCCACCTCAACGCTCTCAACCTGGCTGTCTCCCTGCTCACTGTGATCCAGCTCTGCCTGCAGAACATCTTCATCATCGAGGGCCTCCATCGCGAGCCCTTTCACGAAGACATGCACCAGGCCTCTGTATTCACAAACCCATACGTCCTTCAAGCCCAAGCCCATAGAGACATACACAACCTCCCAGGGACATTCATGGAGACCAAGACGTCCCCGGCCCTCACAGTTCACAGTATGCATGTTGCTCCTTCTGCTCCTTCTAGCTCCCCCCTTCCTCAGCGCCATAGGCTGACCTGGAAGAGGAGGGCCCTGAAGGAGATCTGTGCATTTCTGCTGCTCTGCAACATCCTTGTGAGTAGCCTACTGAGTACCCACCACTGTCCTTTTCAAAATGGCTCTTTTAAAGGGCTTGTTAACCTAGGATGTTGTCCTTTCATCCAAAACCGTTTTTATTAAGTTTGGATGAAATGCCCTACCCACAGGGTACTCACTGGTTGAATCGACTTTGTTTCAATGATATTACATGGAATAGACGTTGAATTGATGTCTGTGCCCAGTGGGTATGTACAGTAGGTCGAAAATAAATAGAAACTACTGAACCATCCCTTTAAATTTTTCCTGTTTGCCTAACTTGCTCATGAGCCAAAGGGCTCCCTAGGATTTGTGCAGTACAATACATCATAGTAGAGTATGATCCTAACTAGTATGTTTAAGTTGAAAGATTGGACTGAACATCTTTACTCTGTTTCCGTTGACAGCTCTGGATCATGCCGGCGTTTGGCGCCCGCCCCCAGTTTGACAACCCGATTGGAGCAGAGTTTTACGAGTTCACCATGTGGGCGGCTGTTGTGAATATCGGACTCCCCTTCGGAATCTTTTACCGTATGCACTCAGTCGCCAGCCTCTTTGAGGTCTTCCTAACCTCCTAAACAGGCGAATTACAGAAACTATTCTGAAAATGTATAAAGATCTTTTTTTTTTTTACAATCTGTTTTATTGTTCTTTGTTCTGTCCTGAACATGCACTGAAACATATATAAAGGATATAAAGAATACAATTTCATTTTTAATGAAATATGTCAATATCAGTGAGCTATTAAACTGTATCTAGTAAACTGTATAAATAGTTTTATATTAATTATAATTGATGACTTTGTAATAAATTGCACATACATTTATGTAAACATTTTCTGGGATATGAGTCATTCTTCTTTGTGGCACACTGTAATACAACACAGACCAATCACAAGCACTACTTATTTTTACTATCTCATGAGTTTACAACAACTGTCTTACCTGTAACACAACACACGTTTTATTACCCCATTGATTACAAACATGGTTAAAACTATCATTTTAACCTGATGGATGGTAAGGTTTTGCATAGACCAGTCTATGGATGCATATTTCTCCACTCCCGTCCCTCAAGTGTTCAGCAAAGCAAGTGGGGAAAAACCACCTTGTTCTTGTTTGAATCCCAGGTTGCTCCTTTAATATTATGTACAGTACACCCAAAACAGTACTTAACCAGTGTTCCCTTCTCTGTATTATCAAAGGTATTCTGGTCTGGCTTCCTCTTTCTGTTCTGTCTACTCCAGATTCCACTGTGTTACATAGCTCAACTAGCCTGGTCCCAGATCTGTTTGGGTTACACAGCTCAACTAGCCTGGTCCCAGATCTGTTTGGGTTACACAGCTCAACTAGCCTGGTCCCAGATCTGTTTGGGTTACACAGCTCAACTAGCCTGGTCCCAGATCTGTTTGGGTTACACAGCTCAACTAGCCTGGTCCCAGATCTGTTTGTCCCAGGTTTACAGCTCAACTAGCCTGGTCCCAGATCTGTTTAGGTTACACAGCTCAACTAGCCTGGTCCCAGATCTGTTTGGGTTACACAGCTCAACTAGCCTGGTCCCAGAGATCTGTCCCAGATTGTTTGGGTTACACAGCTCAACTAGCCTGGTCCCAGATCTGTTTGGGTCACACAGCTCAACTAGCCTGGTCCCAGATAGTTACACACAGCTCAACTAGCCTGGTCCCAGATCACACAGCTAGCCTGGTCCCAGATCTGTTTAGGTTACACAGCTCAACTAGCCTGGTCCCAGATCTGTTTGGGTTATACAGCTCAACTAGCCTGATCCCAGATCTGTGTTATACAACTCAACTAGCCTGGTCCCAGATCTTGTCAAAGTTACAAAGCTGCATAGACAAGTTCCTCTTCTCAACTATCTGCACCAGACAACAACCTGCATTAGTTCCTCTTCTCAACTATCTGCACCAGACAACAACCTGCATTAGTTCCTCTTCTCAACTATCTGCACCAGACAACAACCTGCATTAGTTCCTCTTCTCAACTATCTGCACCAGACAACAACCTGCATTAGTTCCTCTTCTCAACAATCTGCACCAGACAACAACCTGCATTAGTTCCTCTTCACAACAACCTGCATTAGTTTCTCTTCTCAACTATGCCAGTCAGGTGATTAGGGAATGCCTTACAGGTGTGCTGATTAGTAATCCTGCACAGCTGTGTTGGGTGTTGTCTTCAGCTGGCCTGGTGCTGAAGGTAGTGCAGCCTTCCACAGTTCGGAACTGAGTCCACAGTGCTGCAGCCAGTGTCTCTGTCCATGGTGCTGAAGTGAGTGTACCTGCCTACTATGCTGAGGTGGGTGGCTCTGTCCATGGTGCTGCACTGGGAGTCCTTCAGCCACACCTATGCCCAAGTCTCTCACGGTGCCACAGGGCCCTCAAGCGTGCATGAAATGCATTGAGTTTGTCTGGAAGAGAGGCATCATTGGCAGGAACATGGCTGGGTCTTTATTTGTAATTTGTAATGGACTGTAGCCCCTGCCAAACGCGGTAGGCATCAGAGCCTGTGTAGTATGATTCCACCTCATACCTATATTTTTATTTTGTTTGTTTAATGACTCTGCGGAGGTCGTAGCGGGACTTCTTGTTCCTGTCCTCAGCTGTAGCCTCAGGGTTGTCTGCGAAAGCCTTGTGTGCTGTAGCCTGGTCCTTTAGCTTAGCGCCAACCTCAGAGTTAATACAAGGCTTCTGATCAGGGAAGCAGCAAACCTTCACAATGGGAACAGTGCATTTCCTTATGAAGCCGGTGATGGAGGAGCTCGTCGATGTTGTCGGCTGAGTATCTGAACATATTTCAATCAGTGCAAACAAAGCAGTCCTGTAGCATAATCTCTGATTCTGATGACCATTTCTCAACGGTGCGAGTCACAGGTATTTCCTGTTTGAGCTTCTGCTTGAAAACAGGAAGCAGGAATACGGAGTAATGATCTGATTTGACGAATGGCGGACAAGGAAGGGCCTTGTATGCTTGCTAGCTGGTAGAGTAACAGTGGTCTAGGAGATGTGTTGAAGGAAGTTGGGCATGACTTGTCATAGTGACACTGAATTAAATAACCGGTGACAAGGAAGGCAGCCTCCGGATGTATGTTTTCCTGCTTGTTTATAGCCTAGTACAGTTTGTTAAGTGCCATCTTGTTATATTTCCTGTCCTGAGGTGGAATGTTTACAACAGTCATGATAACAGCTGAAAACCCATTCAGGAGGTGGAAGGGTTGGCATTTGACCATCAGGTATTCCAAGACAGGTGAGAAATGAGTCGAGACTACCCCTGCACATGAGTCAGCACATCATTTGTTGTTGATGAAGAGGCAAACTCCTCCCCCTCTCGATTTCCCTGACTCTACTGTCTTGAATGAATAATCCATCGAGTTGGATAGCCAAGGCAGGTATCTTGTCCGGAAGCCATGTTTCAGAAAAGCATTGAATATTTCAGTTACGAAATTCCCGTTGGTAGCAAATCTGCGTTTAGAGGTCATACATCTTATTATCAAGTGACTGTACATTGGGCAATAAAATGGAGGGAAGAGGTGGCCGGTTTTACCTTCACCTTGATCTGGTCAGGAATCCCCCTCTCCTGCCTCTCTGGTGTCTGTTTTGGGTTGGAGTTACAGAAAGAGACCAGGGCAGATGAGTCCAAGTTCAAGTTGAATCCAGAATTGGGGTAAGTAACTGCAGATCTGATGTTCAGAAGTTCTCGTCGGTTATAACAAATGATAGTGGATACATTTTGTAAATACAAAGTAAGATAAATGCCAAAAGAAACACAAAATAGCAGAGTTGGGTCGGAGTTCGCAAAACAGCAGCAACAGCGCCATCTATATTTCAGAAGCCACCCATAAGGCTATGTGAAATAGTGAAATATCTATGTGCTATTATTAGTAACAGCACCTGAGTTGATTCCCATGTTTTTCACCTTTCCAGGCATGTTTCGTCAGTGATTACTTCAAGGGAGGACTTGCACATCATACTTGCACAGCATCATCTGCACATCTATCACTCCACTGTTCATTTGCTAAATTGTAATTACTTTGCTACTACGGCCTTTTTATTGCCTTACCTCCTCATGCCATTTGCACACACTGTATATAGACTTTTTTTTTCTTTCTACTGTGTTATTGACTGTACGCTTGTTAATTCCATGAGTGACTCTGTGTTGTTGTGTGTCGCACTGCTTTGCTTTATCTTGGCCAGGTCGCAGTTGTAAATGAGAACTTGTTCTCAGCTGGCCTACCTGGTTAAATAAAGGTGAAATAAGATAATGGAGGATGCCCTTTTAAGGAACATGAATGGGGCAGATGGTTAGACAGCACTGCCATCTACGGTCCAAATGAAGAACAGGAAAAAGAAAACTAAACTCTGGATCAGAAAATTCTTCTTATGGTCCTTTACTGGTTCCTTTATGAAACATGTATATACTATTATAATATACTATTATACAGCATAATTCAAGAAAGAAATACTACTTTAAACATCAAACACAGTATTTACAGTCGACAATGCTGATTGCAGAATGACATGCAGACAAATACAATGTACATGTAAGATATAGCCATTGACTTTTACACAGTAACATGAAGTCAGTTTGGATATTTGTTTCTTTCAGTCTGGAACAGACAATAGTGTCCTTTTCAAGTTCCTGAAGAGATACAATCCCTTGTCACATTGCCACTTTACAAAGACCACAGCAGTAAGGTCTCATTTGAGGAAATGCAATTTCACAACATGACACGTTCTCACTTTAATGTGTCAAATACAATTCATGTTAAATAGCAATGCCATCCAAGAATATTTTAGGCTACTATCTAAAAGTGTAATTTTGATGTCTGTGCAACACGTTATAATAACTTTCATGAATAAGCAACAAGTAAACAATTTATAAGTATGTGTGTGCTTTGGGGACTCTTCTGACGAAGAGGAGTAGTATGAAGGATCGGAGGACCAAAACGCAGCGTAAGTGTTCATGTTTTTAATGAATAACAAACACTGAACAAAATAAACGTGAAGTAAATCAAACCGAAACAGTCCCGTGTGGCACAGGCACTGACACGGAAAATAAACACCCACAACTCAAAGTGGAACCAGGCTCCCTAAGTATGATTCTCAATCAGGGACAACGATTGACAGCTGCCTCTGATTGAAACCATACCAGGCCGAACACAGAATTATCCCAAATTATAGAAAAAAGAACATAGACAACCCACCCAACTCACGCCCTGACCATACTAAAACAAGGACATAATAAAATAACTAAGTTCAGAACGTGACAGAGGGCTGCAGTAGATATCTCAGATAGGGGGGAGTGAGGCCTAAGAGGGTTTTATCATCAACCAGTGGGTCTTCAAATCAAAGTTTATTTGTCACGTGCGCCGAATACAACGAGTGTAGACCTTACAGTGAAATGCTTTCTTACAGGCTCTAAGCAAAAGTGCAATTAAAAAAACATAAAAACAAAGGTATTAGGTGAACAAGTAAAGAAATAAAAACTACAGTAAAAACAGTGAAAACAGTAGTGAGGCTATATACAGTAGTGAGGCTATATACAGTAGTGAGGCTATATACAGTAGTGAGGCTACATACAGTAGCGAGGCTATATACAGTAGTGAGGCTATATACAGTAGTGAGGCTATATACAGTAGCGAGGCTATATACAGTAGCGAGGCTATATACAGTAGCAAGGCTATATACAGTAGCAAGGCTATATACAGTAGCGAGGCTATATACAGTAGTGAGGCTATATACAGTAGTGAGGCTATATACAGTAGTAAGGCTATATACAGTTGTGAGGCTATATACAGTAGCGAGGCTATATAGAGTAGCGAGGCTATATACAGTAGCGAGGCTACATACAGTAGCGAGGCTATATACAGTAGCAAGGCTATATACAGTAGCAAAGCTATATACAGTAGCGAAGCTATATACAGTAGCAAGGCTATATACAGTAGAGAGCCTATATACAGTAGTGAGGCTATATACAGTAGCGAGGCTATAAACAGTAGCGAGGCTATAAACAGTAGCGAGGCTACATACAGTAGCGAGGCTATATACAGTAGCGAGGCTATATACAGTAGCAAGGCTATATACAGTAGCAAGGCTATATACAGTAGTGAGGCTATATACAGTAGTGAGGCTATATACAGTAGTGAGGCTATATACAGTAGTGAGGCTATATACAGTAGCGAGGCTATATACAGTAGCGAGGCTACATACAGTAGCGAGGCTATATACAGTAGCAAGGCTATAAGAGTAGCAAGGCTATATATAGACACCGGTTAGTCAGGCTGATTGAGGTAGTATGTACATGTAGATATGGTTAAAGTGACTATGTATACAGTATATGATGAACAGAGAGTAGCAGTAGTGTAAAAGAGGGGTTGGCGGGTGGTGGGTGGCTGGACACAATGCAGATAGCCCACTTAGCCAATGTGCGGGGGCACTGGTTGGTCGGCCCAATTGAGGTATTATGTACATTAATTTATAGTTAAAGTGACTATGCATATATGATAAACAGAGAGTAGCAGCAGCGTAAAAGAGGGGTACGGGCCTTCCTCTGACACCGACTGGTGTAGAGGTCTGGAAGGCAGGAAGCTTAGCCCCAGTAATGTACTGGGCCGTACGCACTACCCTCTGAGGTGCCATGCGGTCGGAGGCCGAGCAGTTGCCTTACCAGGCAGTGATGCAACCAGTCAGGATGCACTCGATGTTGAAGCTGTAGAACCTTTTGAGGATCTGAGGACCCATGCCAAATCTTTTTAGTGCAACAGGTATACAGAGATGACCAGTTTACAGAGGAGTTTAGAGTGCAATGATGTGTCCTATAAGGAATATTGGTGGCAAATCTGATGGCAGAATGGTAAAGAACATCTAGCCACTCGAGAGCACCCTTACCTGCCGATCTATAAATGATGTCTCCGTAATCTAGCATGGGTAGGATGGTCATCTGAATCAGGGTTAGTTTGGCAGCTGGGGTGAAAAAGGAGTTACGATTACGATAGAAGAAACCATGTCTAGATTTCACTTTAGCCTGCAGCTTTGATATGTGCTGAGAGAAGGACAGTGTATCGGCTAGCCATACTCCCAAGTACTTGTATGAGGTGACTAGCTCAAGCTCTACATCCTCAGAGATAGTTTGACTGTTGCTGGGTGTTATCGGCCACTATCAGCACCGGCCTTGTACCCTAAATGCCCTAAGGTCTCTCCTGGCCCCTTACACTAAGTCTGAATTTGTCCTGCTAGGTGACCTACGCTGGGACATACTTGACCAGGTCCTAAAGCAATGGGACTCCCTAAATCTTTCTCAGATTATTACCAATCCCACAAAATATGACTCCAAACACCCAGAAAAGGCTACTCTCCTTGATGTTATCCTTACAAATAATCCTGATAGGTATCAGTCTGGTGTTTTGTGTAATGACCTTAGTGATCACTATTTTACAGCCTGTGTTTGTAACGGCTGCTCAGTGAAACAACCTGTCCTGATTTGTCATAGACTCTTGCTAAAAAACTTTAATGAGCAAGTCTTCCTTCAGGACCAGGCCTCTGTAAATTGGTATAGAATCAGCTTGATCTTCTCTGTCGAAGATGCTTGGACCTTCTTTTTTGATATTTTCATTGGTATCGTTAACAATTATGCGCCCATAAAGAAAATGAGAATTAAAAACAGGTTCAGCCCCTGGTTCGACCGTGATCTGGTAGAGTTACTCCACCTCAAGAATTCTATTTGGCAAATCGCTCGGCACACACATACTCAGGATGACTGGTTCTCGTTCAGGCAAATTAGAAATAAGTGCAGTCAGGCTATCCGGAAGGCCAAAGTTAGTTACTTTACGGAGCAGTTCTCTCTCTGTGGGTCTAACCCCAAGAAGTTCTGGAAAACGGTTAAAGACCTGGAGAATAAACCCTCCTCCTCACAGCTGCCCGTGTCCCTTAATGTTGATGATGTGGTTGTTACTGACAAGGAGCACATGTCCCATAATGTTGATGATGTGGTTGTTACGGACATGGAGCACATGTCCCTTAATGTTGATGATGTGGTTGTTACGGACAAGGAGCACATGTCCCTTAATGTTGATGATGTGGTTGTTACGGACATGGAGCACATGTCCCTTAATGTTGATGATGTGGTTGTTACGGACAAGGAGCACATGTCCCTTAATGTTGATGATGTGGTTGTTACGGACATGGAGCACATGTCCCTTAATGTTGATGATGTTGTTACTGACATGGAGCACATGTCCCTTAATGTTGATGATGTGGTTGTTACTTAATGTTGATGATGTGGTTGTTACTGACAAGGAGCACATGTCCCTTAATGTTGATGATGACATGGAGCACATGTCCCTTAATGTTGATGATGTGGTTGTTACTGACAAGGAGCACATGTCCCTTAATGTTGATGATGTGGTTGTTACTGACATGGAGCACATGGCTGAGCTCTTTATTCACCACTTCATTCCTTTTAAGATGACACCATCTATCTTTTCATATGTGTGCAAATCTTTCTAAAACAGAAAATGGACACAATTCAATATATCAATCAACAAGGAGGTAAGAATATAGGCTGTAAGAACATGATGAAGGCTGGATGTATTGGCTGAAGATGACTGAACTGCTCCGTTTTATTTGTTTGTTTTATTTAACTAGGCATGTCAGTTAAGAACCAATTCTTATTTACGATGACGGCCTACCCCAGCCAAACCTGGACGACACTGGGCCAATTGTGCGCCACCCTATGGGACTCCCAATCACAGACGGATGTGACAGCCTGGATTCAAACCAGGGACTGTAGTTACACCTCTTGCACTAAGATGCAGTGCCTTAGACCACTGCCACCATTCAGGATAATTCATTTAACAGGTGTGGCCGTGCCTCTTAAAAACTTGATCTGACGTCTCTAAACAAGTTATGTAATTTATAGGGATAATCAAGGTGGTCAGCTGATTTGCCTAAGGTGTCTGTCTTCGATTTCCTGTCAACCTCAGGGCCATTCAGAGTCATAAAGAAAGGGGGTGAACAGATGAGCTATTGTCCCTAGTGGCCTTTATGGCCCCATCATATAATGAAGCCAACATTCCAGCTCTGTTAAACCACTTCAGGACATGAAGGGTGATGCTGGTTCCTGTGTTAATGTGTAATTGTAAATTACCCCCCATTGTGGTCTATGGTTCGTATCCCTCGTGGTCTATCGTTACAGCAGGAGCATGATGGGCGGGGCACTGCTTCTGATGATAAACAATGTCATATCACTGATGGGCTTGACATTGATGATGACATGAGGTTAGAAGCTGGGTTACGGGAAGGAGGGACCTCTTTATACAGGCAGAGCCTTTGAGTGGACGGTTAGGTGTTCACACAACTCTGATCAGAACAGACATACTTTCTGAACTCATTAGAGCTTCTACCTTTGGATTGGATATGACATTTTGAACAAAGATTGCTTGGATTGTAACAAACCACAAACAAACTGTGGACTAGACCTTTGCAGAATGAGAAACATCATGGACTTGACCTTTGGCTTCTTTTCATGCGAATCCAGCAAGATGACATCTGAAGCTGAGATGGCGGTTGAGGAGGGCTACATATCCCCCCCGCCCACCCTCCCTTCCATCCGGCGTTCCATCCACTTGGGAGTCCAGGCGGGGAGTATGATGAGGGGGAGCGACATCTTCTCGACCAGCAGGGGCACGGTGAGCGAGAGGGGCCGTAACCGCAGCTGGCTACTCTCTAGCATCATCACGGTCAATGTCCTGATCCTAGGTATTGCTCTGGTCAGTGGCAGTGTCTTCAACAACGTTAAGATCAACGCCATCAACCTGCAGATCTTCCTCATCGTCCTCGTCATCCTCACCACTGCCTGGATGCTGTACTACACCATCTACACATCCAGGGAAGATCATGCCGTGCTCTACAAGGATAGCTATGCTGGGCCTGTGTGGCTCAGGGGTAAGAGAAGACACATGCTTTTCTGATCTTCTGGGTCTATAGCTGCTAAATTCCAGAAACTTTTCCAGAGTTCACAGTTTTTGTTTTTCCCCTGAAAATCACTGGAAATTAATAATCTCTCTCTCTGTTAAAATCACTGGAAATTAATCATCTCTCTCTCTGTTAAAATCACTGGACATTAATCATCTCTCTCTCTCTGTTAAAATCACTGGACATTAATTATCTCTCTCTCTGTTAAAATCACTGGACATTAATCATATCTCTCTCGGTTAAAATCACTGGAAATTAATAATCTCTCTTTCTGTTAAAATCACTGGAAATTAATAATCTCTCTCTCTGTTAAAATCAGTGGAAATTAATAATCTCTCTGTTAAAATCACTGGAAATCAATAATCTCTCTCTCTGTTAAAATCACTGGAAATTAATAATCTCTCTCTGTTAAAATCACTGGAAATTAATAATCTCTCTCTCTGTTAAAATCACTGGAAATTAATAATCTCTCTCTCTGTTAAAATCACTGGAAATTACTAATCTCTCTGTTAAAATCACTGGACATTAATAATCTCTCTCTCTGTTAAAATCACTAGAAATGAATAATCTCTCTCTCTCTGTTAAAATCACTGGAAATTAATAATCTCTCTCTCTGTGTTAAAATCACTGGAAATTAATAATCTCTCTCTCTGTTAAAATCACTGGAAATTAATAATCTCTCTCTGTTAAAATCACTGGAAATTAATAATCTCTCTCTCTGTTAAAATCACTGGAAATTAATAATCTCTCTCTCTGTTAAAATCACTGGAAATTAATAATCTCTCTGTTAAAATCACTGGACATTAATAATCTCTCTCTCTGTTAAAATCACTAGAAATGAATAATCTCTCTCTCTCTGTTAAAATCACTGGAAATTAATAATCTCTCTCTCTCTGTTAAAATCACTGGAAATTAATAATCTCTCTCTCTGTTAAAATCACTGGAAATTAATAATCTCTCTGTTAAAATCACTGGACATTAATAATCTCTCTCTCTGTTAAAATCACTGGAAATTAATAATCTCTCTCTGTTAAAATCACAGGAAATTAATAATCTCTCTTTCTGTTAAAATCACTGGAAATTAATAATCTCTCTCTCTGTTAAAATCACTGGAAATTAATAATCTCCCTCTCTGTTAAAATCACTGGACATTAATAATCTCTCTCTCTGTTAAAATTACTCTCTGTTAAAATCACTGGAAATTAATAATCTCTCTCTCTCTGTTAAAATCACTGGAAATTAATAATCTCTCTCTGTTAAAATCACTGGAAATTAATAATCTCTCTCTCTGTTAAAATCACTGGAAATTAATAATCTCTCTCTCTGTTAAAATCACTGGACATTAATAATCTCTCTCTCTGTTAAAATCACTGGAAATTAATAATCTCTCTCTCTCTCTGTTAAAATCACTGGAAATTAATAATCTCCCTCTCTGTTAAAATCACTGGACATTAATAATCTCTCTCTCTGTTAAAATAACTGGAAATTAATAATCTCTCTCTCTGTTAAAATCACTGGAAATTACTAATCTCTCTGTTAAAATCACTGGACATTAATAATCTCTCTCTCTCTGTTAAAATCACTGGAAATTAATAATCCCTCTCTCTCTGTTAAAATCACAGGAAATTAATCATCTCTCTCTCTGTTAAAATCACTGGAAATTAATAATCTCTCTCTCTGTTAAAATCAGTGGAAATTAATAATCTCTCTGTTAAAATCACTGGAAATCAATAATCTTTCTCTCTGTTAAAATCACTGGAAATTAATAATCTCTCTCTGTTAAAATCACTGGAAATTAATAATCTCTCTCTCTGTTAAAATCACTGGAAATTAATAATCTCTCTCTCTGTTAAAAATCTGTTAAAATCACTGGACATTAATAATCTCTCTCTCTGTTAAAATGTTAAAATCACTGGAAATTAATAATCTCTCTCTCTCTCTGTTAAAATCACTGGAAATTAATAATCTCTCTCTCTGTTAAAATCACTGGAAATTAATAATCTCTCTGTTAAAATCACTGGACATTAATAATCTCTCTCTCTGTTAAAATCACTGGAAATTAATAATCTCTCTCTGTTAAAATCACAGGAAATTAATAATCTCTCTTTCTGTTAAAATCACTGGAAATTAATAATCTCTCTCTCTCTGTTAAAATCACTGGAAATTAATAATCTCCCTCTCTGTTAAAATCACTGGACATTAATAATCTCTCTCTCTGTTAAAATTACTGGAAATTAATAATCTCTCTCTCTCTCTGTTAAAATCACTGGAAATTAATAATCTCTCTCTCTCTGTTAAAATCACTGGAAATTAATAATCTCTCTGTTAAAATCACTGGAAATTAATAATCTCTCTCTGTTAAAATCACTGGACATTAATAATCTCTCTCTCTGTTAAAATCACTGGAAATTAATAATCTCTCTCTCTCTGTTAAAATCACTGGAAATTAATAATCCCTCTCTGTTAAAATCACTGGACATTAATAATCTCTCTCTCTGTTAAAATAACTGGAAATTAATAATCTCTCTCTCTGTTAAAATCACTGGAAATTACTAATCTCTCTGTTAAAATCACTGGACATTAATAATCTCTCTCTCTCTGTTAAAATCACTGGAAATTAATAATCCCTCTCTCTCTGTTAAAATCACAGGAAATTAATCATCTCTCTCTCTGTTAAAATCACTGGAAATTAATAATCTCTCTCTCGCTGTTAAAATCACTGGAAATTAATAATCTCTCTCTGTTAAAATCACTGGAAATTAATTATCTCTCTGTTAAAATCGCTGGACATTAATAATCTCTATCTCTGTTAAAATCACTGGAAATTAATAATCTCTCTCTGTTAAAATCACAGGAAATTAATAATGTCTCTTTCTGTTAAAATCACTGGAAATTAATAATCTCTCTCTCTCTGTTAAAATCACTGGAAATTAATAATCTCTCTGTTAAAATCACTGGAAATTAATAATGCTCTGTTAAAATCACTGGAAATTAAATCTCTCTCTCTGTTAAAATCACTGGAAATTAATCACTGGAAATTAATCATCTCTCTCTCTGTTAAAATCTGTTAAAATCACTGGACATTAATAATCTCTCTCTCTGTTAAAATCACTGGACATTAATAATCTCTCTCTGTTAAAATCACTGGACATTAATAATCGCTCTCTCTGTTAAAATCACTGGAAATTAATAATCTCTCTTTCTGTTAAAATCACTGGACATGGTATCCAAGAGTACATCTGACCCTGGGGAAGTAGTTGGCCCTGGCCTGCTGCTGTTTTTCCTAGCCACCATGCGTGCTTCTATAACTGCATTGCTTGCTATTTGGGGTTTTAGACTGGGTTCCTTTTCAGCACTTTGTGACATCTGCTGATGTAAAATGGGATTTATAAATACATGTGATTGATTGATTGAAGTAGATTAAGGGCCTCATTGCCAAAATGCCAGAGCATCCATTTAATAATATTTATTTCTGTTAAAATCACTGGACATGAATAATCTCTCTTTGGATTGGAGAAGAGTTCTATTCTAATAGGATATCATTCACTATACCTAGGCAAAGTTTTACATTCACCCATTGTTTTTAATGAGTGTGATTATTGAATAAGTGTGAGTCTTTTTCTCTAGGTGGACTGGTGCTGTTAGGCTTATGCAGTCTGATTATGGACGTGTTTAAGATTGCTAACTACGTAGGCTACCTGCACTGTGACTCTGCTGTGAAGATAGCGTTCCCTGGCGTACAAGCTCTATTCATACTTGTCCAGGTAAGAACACAAGTTCTGACATCTCAAATGGAGCTTCCATTAGGTGATATAACATTAAGGAAACCACTGAGGGATTTGGCTAGTGGGAAAATGCAAGTATAGGTGATCATTGTATCTTTCTCAGACATACTTCCTCTGGCTCCACGCTAAAGACTGTGTACAGCTACAACAGAACATAACTCGGTGAGGGTAACTAACTGCTACTGTATAAGTTAATTTATTACGGTTTAATTATGTAAATTGATGGTTGGACATTTAACATTCCCCTTGGGAAGCATAAAGTCTTATCTATTATATTATGTTATATTATATTATTACAGAATTAAATAGGATATAAAAATAGTTAGTATTCTATTCTATTCAACTCCTGTGTTTCCCTCTTGAAGCTGTGGGCTGATGTTGACTCTGTCTACCAATCTGATGTTGTGGATGGCAGCAGTCACAGAGGAGTCCATACACCAGACTGTTGTTCTACCAGAGGACGGCAACAGCACACATTCCTATGACATCAGAGGTAGAGAACATTGGTCTGTTGAATCTTAATAAGGGTTGGGTTACATTTCAATTCAGGGTTGGGTTCAAGGGTTCAATTCCATTTCAATTCAGTATGTAAACTGAAATGGGAATTCCTTGTTTAAGGGTTCAATTCCATTTCAATTCAGTATGTAAACTGAAATGGGAATTCCTTGTTTAAGGGTTCAATTCCATTTCAATTCAGTATGTAAACTGAAATGGGAATTCCTTGTTTAAGGGTTCAATTCCATTTCAATTCAGTATGTAAACTGAAATGGGAATTCCTTGTTTAAGGGTTCAATTCCATTTCAATTCAGTATGTAAACTGTAAACTGAAATGGGAATTCCTTGTTTAAATTGAAGGATCAATAAAATAAAATACATTTTCAGTTTACTTTCTGAACTTACTGTATTTAAATAGAATTACTGTCGACTATGAAATACAACCAACCGACATAACAAAACATCACCTCAGAGTCAAACAATAATGTTTCATTTTATTTCAGCCCCTGGTGGATCCAGCAGCTGTAACTGCAGCCACTCTGCCTGTGCCGTCTTAGAAAAGGCCTATTACTACCTGTACCCATTCAACATCGAGTACAGCCTGTTTGCCTCGGCCATGGCCTACGTCATGTGGAAGAACGTGGGCCGCCTGGTAGACGAGCACAACCACCACTCGCTCCATTTCCGCCTGAAGGACGTGCTGGTGGGGCCTGCGGTCGGGCTGGTCATGCTGGTGGCGGGCCTGGGAACCTTTGTCATCTACAAGGTGGACGTGGAGTCGGGGGAACCGGGGAAACGTGACACGGCGCTGATGATACACTACGTGATGAACACTGTGGCTGTGACGCTCATGTCCGTCTCGACCGTGGCTGGTTGCGCCATCTACCGGCTGGACCAGAGGGACCACGTGTCGGGAAGAACCCCACACGGAGCCTGGATGTAGGCTTGCTGATCGGCGCCTCATTCGGACAGTTCACCATCTGTTATTTCACCATCGTGGCTGTGGTGGCAACGGGGGCCGAGGGCCACCTCAACGCTCTCAACCTGGCTGTCTCCCTGCTCACTGTGATCCAGCTCTGCCTGCAGAACATCTTCATCATCGAGGGCCTCCATCGTGAGCCCTTCCACGAAGACATCCACCGGGCCTCTGTATTCACAAACCCATACGTCCTTCAAGCCCAAACCCATAGAGACATACACAACCTCCCAGGGACATTCATGGAGACCAAGACGTCCCCGGCCCTCACAGTTCACAGTATGCATGTTGCTCCTTCTGCTCCTTCTAGCTCCCCCTTCCTCAGCGCCATAGGCTGACCTGGAAGAGGAGGGCCCTGAAGGAGATCTGTGCATTTCTGCTGCTCTGCAACATCCTTGTGAGTAGCCTACTGAGTAGCCACCACTGTCCTTTTCAAAATGGCTCTTTTAAAGGGCTTGTTAACCTAGGATGTTGTCCTTTCATCCAAAACCGTTTTTATTAAGTTTGGATAAAACTAGGGCCTCCTGAGTGGCGCGGTGGTTTAAGGCACTGCATCACTGTGCTAGCTGTACTGCATCACAGTTCTAGCTGTGCCACTAGAGATCTTGGTTTGTGTCCATGCTTTGTGGCAGCTGGCCGCGACTAGGAGACCCATGAGGCGGGGCACAATTGGCCCAGTGTCGTCTGGGTTAGGCCGGCAGGGATGTTCTTGTCCCAACGCACAATAGCGACTCCTGTGGCGGGCCGGGCGCAATGCATGCTGACACGGTCGCCAGGTGTACGGTGTTTCCTCCGAAACATTGGTGCGTTTGGCTTCCAGGTTAAGTGGGCGTTGTGTCAAGAGGCAGTGTGGCTTGGCTGGGTTGTGTTTTGGAGGACACACAGCTCTCGACCTTCGCCTCTCCCGAGTCCGTATGGGAGTTGCAGCGATGGGACAAAACTGTAACTACCAATTGGATACCACGAAATTGGGGAGAAGCATTTGGAATCAACTTCAACACCCGAGGTACTTCGAAAAGAAGATGAAACTGCTGAACCATCATTTAAAGTATAACAAATATATGTATGCATAACTTGCTCATGAAAACGGGGTGACTGGTTATTTCTACAGTACAATACATCATAGTAGAGTATGATCCTAACTAGTATGTTTAAGTTGAAAGATTGGACTGAACATCTTTATTCTGTTTCCGTTGACAGCTCTGGATCATGCCGGCGTTTGGCGCCCGCCCCCAGTTTGACAACACGATTGGAGCAGAGTTTTACGAGTTCACCATGTGGGCGGCTGTTGTGAATATCGGACTCCCTTTCGGAATCTTTTACCGTATGCACTCAGTCGCCAGCCTCTTTGAGGTCTTCCTAACCTCCTAAGCTGGAAAATGACAGAAACTATTCTGAAATATTTTTTGTATAATATTTTTTATTAAATATTATAACATGCTTTATTTTATTCCCACAACAAATACAAATGTATACTAATGAACAACCATTTACAGCCGCACAGAAACAACAACTACACCACATCTGCCCAGACCTGTATGCTCACATGCCCATCCCTAGAACAACAACTATGTCTCATCTGCCCAGACCTTTATGCTCACATGCCCCTCCCTAGAACAACAACTATGTCTCATCTGCCCAGACCTTTATGCTCACATGCCCCTCCCTAGTGCCTGAATTATTGTTTGCCACTTGGCCTTAAATTGTACCAATTTGTTTTTCTCGGTGGCCCATGCTATTTCAACATTTCAATAATAAATCAATAGGTTTTTCCATTGTGTTAGTGATGGTGGATTGATTTCTATGTTTTTTGTATACATCTTTTCAAGAATAGTGATGAGAAGAGAATCTTGCAGCCCATTGGGTGTCTCACTACCCCCCCCATATGCCATGTCTTGAAATGTCCAGACAGACGGATTAAAAGTAAGTTTACATTGTAATACTTCTGACAGCCAATTTTCTAGCTCTGCCCACAACTTTTGGACTTTATAGCATTCCCAGAAAGCATGGATTATGGAGTTATTATTAATTTTACACTTAAGACATGCCTCTGCCCTTGTGCTGAAGAATATGTGAATTCTGTCTCTTGTATCAAAAATATCTATGCGTTAATTTATACTGGATTAAGCATAATTTCGTTAGTTATGTTACAACTTTCCCTCCTTCTTGTGTCAATGTCAATTGTTTTTAATTCTTGGTTCCTAGAGCTTGTATATTTTTTCTAGGAGATCGTCAGTTGGATAGGCTCTCTGCAAGCTTTTCTTCCCTATCATATGAACATCATTTTCTGAAATGTTTTTTTTTTTAAGGTTGCTCTGATGTCCAAACGATTTCAAATTGCTTTTTTTTTTTTTTTACATGTAACTTCTTAGTTTTCCATGTGTACCAATTTATCTGTGAATTCTGAAAAGCTATCCAAGAATTGTTCCATAAGGTTGTGTTTTTAGGGAGTGATGTTGGTTCTTGTAGAACACGTTACATGTTCTTCCATATTGTTATGTTGCTCTTATCTGTGAAGTTGTTCATGTTCTTATCTGTGAAGTTGTTCATGTTCTTATCTGTGAAGTTGTTCATGTTCTTATCTTTATCCTTAGGAAATAAACACGTAAAAAGATGAGCATTCGCATCTTCAATATTTACCCATTGTTCATCTTTAGTGTATTTAACTGCATGTCGCAAGTAAAAGCCTTGGGTGGCGAGTTGATACAATTCCAAGTCTGGGTGGTTAAAACCACCATCAAATTTAGGAAGATGGAAAACTTTCCTTTCTATTCTATGAATTTTATTTGCCCATAAAGTCTGTAATGACCGAGTATACATTTTAAAAAATGTATTCGCCACGGTAATTGGTATTACCGAAAATAAATACAAAAACTTCGGGAGCCATGACATTTTGAAGAGGTTTATTCTACCTGGAAAATGAATGGGAAGATTGTTCCATTTAAATAGATCTGCTTTTATATTGTTGAGTAATGGAATAAAGTTATCTTTATACATTTGTTGTTCGTTGTCACTTATTAAGCAGCCTAAGTAAAAAACAACAACTGTCGTCCACTTAAAGAATTGCTGTAGATCATGAGTTATTATTTTTCTATTGCCATTATTTCATTTTTTCCCAGATGATTTTGAGATTTTAAAGTATTCTTAGGAAAGGGGGCATTGAGTTTTTAATATTGGTATTATAACCCTTGTTATTATTTTATTGTCACACTTTATTAAACTTTCCAGTAATGTTTTCATGGTATCCAATTGGTAGTTACAGTCTTGTCTCATCACTGCAACTCCAGTACGGACTCGGGAGAGGCGACCGTGTCAGCGCGTATTGCGCCCGGCCCGCCACTACAGCACGATGGGACAAGGACATCCCTGCCAGCCAAACCCTCCCTAACCCAGACCACGGGCCAATTGTGCGTCCCCCACCTGTCGCCAGGTCACGGCCGGCTAAGTCAAGCCTGGACTCAAACCACAGCTAGAGATCAATGCAGTGCCTTAGACCACTGCACCACTTGGGAGGAACTAGATCTTCCTAGTTTTAATATAACTGAAATAACAGTTTTATACATGGAACTAGGAAGTACTGAATTGAGTGACATACACTACCTGTCAAAAGTTTTAGAACACCTACTCATTCAAGGGTTTTTCTCATTTTTTAAATTATTTTCTACATTGTAGAATAGTAGTGAAGACATCAAAACTATTAAATAACACATAAGGAATCATGTAGTAACCAAAAATATATTTTATCTTTGAGATTCTTCCAATAGCACCCCTTTGCCTTGATGACAGCTTTGTACACTCTTGGCATTCTCTCAACCAGGTTCATGAGGTAGTCACCTGGAATGCATTTCAATTAACAGGTGTGCCTTGTTAAAAGTTAATTTGTGGAGTTTCTTTCCTTCTTAATGCGTTTGAGCCAATCAGTTGTGTTGTGACAAGGTGCAGGGTATAAAGAAGATAACCCTATTTGGTAAAAGACCAAGTCCATATTATTGCAAGAACAGCTGAAAAAAGCAAAGAGAAACAACAGTCCATCATTACTTTTCAGACATGAAAGTCAGACAATACGGAAAAATGGTAAATGGTATGTGGCCTTGGCAGAAACAGCTTCATATGAAAGCTTGATTTGTAAAATGAATGGTAATCTCGCTAACTTTTCTGACATCTGGGGACATTTTCTCTCAGAGACAGAAAGTGAAAACAATATGTAATGACCTGATGGACTACATACATACATAGTTGTTATGGGGGAGGTGGGGGGGTTGTGGGGAGGTGGGGGTTGTGGGGGAGGTGGGTAAAAAATGAAAAGTTTGTTTCCTTTTCTATCGTTGTGTGCGTGGTGCGTTTGGGGGCGTCCACACCCCTGACTTTTTTACATTTTGTTGCATTGGAGCCTTGCCCTAGAATGGATTAGGTTGTTTTTTATTTGGTCCGTCTTGGAATGGGGCTGTGGCTTGGCGGGGGCGGGCAGGCGGGGAGTCTGGGTGCTTTCCGGGTGCTCTGTATATTCATGTCTGTCAAGTTATTGTTAAATGCCAAATGTAATTAAATTGCATTGTTGTTATATAGTAAAAGAAAACCATATAAACTCTAATATTAAAGAAAGATGGTCATACCATGGATCATTTAGCTATTTGATTACAAATTTAAATATATATATATATTTAACAAATATTTTTAAATGATTTGATAAAATATTGAATTTGGCCTTTACTACTATCAAAACACATTGAAAAAGACAGTCAAAAAATGGATCATAAGGAATAAGGTTTTGATGTGTCTGTCCTATGTCTAGGACATACGTAGGACATACGTATAAGAAACCTCAGGAAATATTTGTATGTTTTTTGAAAACATATTTAATACTTTTTTTGGGGGTAGGACAAAACTACCTCCATACTTCCATTCATTTTTAAAACCGGTTAGCTTCAGACGATTCCAGTGACACTTGTGGGGGTCGTAGTCGTGAGAGTCATCTTTCCATAGAGTGGTCATATTAGTTTGAAGACCGTCTCAGGATGTCTCATCTTTCCATAGGGTGGTCATATTAGTTTGAAGACCGTCTCAGGATGTCTCATCTTTCCATAGGGTGGTCATATTAGTTTGAAGACCGCCTCAGGATGTCTCATCTTTCCATAGGGTGGTCATATTTTTTCCGTCAAGATAGAACTGCCAAAGGGGGAGGAGTTGCAGTCTACTGCAGAGATAGCCTGCAAAGTAATGTCATACTTTCCAGGTCCATACCCAAACAGTTCGAACTACTAATTTTGAAAATTACTCTCTCCAGAAATAAGTCTCTCACTGTTGCCGCCTGCTACCGACCCCCCTCAGCTCCCAGCTGTGCCCTGGACACCATTTGTGAATTGATCGCCCCCCATCTAGCTTCAGAGTTTGTTCTGTTAGGTGACCTAAACTGGGATATGCTTAACACCCCGGCAGTCTTACAATCTAAGCTAGATGCCCTCAATCTCACACAAATCATCAAGGAACCCACCAGGTACAACCCTAAATCTGTAAACAAGGGCACCCTCATAGACTTCATCCTGACCAACTGGCTCTCCAAATATACCTCCGCTGTCTTCAACCAGGATCTCAGCGATCACTGCCTCATTGCCTGTATCCGCTACGGAGCCGCAGTCAAACGACCACCCCTCATCACTGTCAAATGCTCCCTAAAACACTTCTGTGAGCAGGCCTTTCTAATCGACCTGGCCCGGGTATCCTGGAAGGACATTGACCTCATCCCGTCAGTTGAGGATGCCTGGTCATTCTTTAAAAGATACTTCCTCACCATTTTAGATAAGCATGCTCCGTTCAAAATAATGCAGAACTAAGAACAGATATAGCCCTTGGTTCACTCCAGACCTGACTGCCCTCGACCAGCACAAAAACATCCTGTGGCGGACTGCAATAGCATCGAATAGTCCCCGCGATATGCAACTGTTCAGGGAAGTCAGGAACCAATACACGCAGTCAGTCAGGAAAGCTAAGGCCAGCTTCTTCAGGCAGAAATTTGCATCCTGTAGCTCCAACTCCAAAAAGTTCTGGGACACTGTGAAGTCCATGGAGAACAAGAGCACCTCCGCCAAGCTGCCCACTGCACTGAGGCTAGGTAACACGGTCACCACTGATAAATCCATGATTATCGAAAACTTCAACAAGCATTTCTCAACGGCTGGCCATGCCTTCCGCCTGGCTCCTCCAACCTCGGCCAACAGCTCCGCCCCCCCGCAGCTACTCGCCCAAGCCTCTCCAGGTTCTCCTTTACCCAAATCCAGATAGCAGATGTTCTGAAAGAGCTGCAAAATCTGGACCCGTACAAATCAGCTGGGCTTGACAATCTGGACCCTCTATTTCTGAAACTATCCGCCGCCATTGTCGCAACCCCTATTACCAGCCTGTTCAACCTCTCCTTCATATCGTCTGAGATCCCCAAGGATTGGAAAGCTGCCACAGTCACCCCCCTCGATAAAAGACAGTACTGTGCAGCCGTCTTCATCAACCTTGCCAAGGCTTTCGACTCTGTCAATCACCATATTCTTATCGGCAGACTCAGTAGCCTCGGTTTTTCGGATGACTCTTTTCTCTGTATATATCAATGATGTTGCTCTTGCTGCGGGCGATTCCCTGATCCACCTCTACGCAGACGACACCATTCTATATACTTCCGGCCCGTCCTTGGACACTGTGCTATCTAACCTCCAAACGAGCTTCAATGCCATACAACACTCCTTCCGTGGCCTCCAACTGCTCTTAAACGCTAGTAAAACCAAATGCATGCTTTTCAACCGTTCGCTGCCTGCACCCGCACGCCCGACTAGCATCACCACCCTGGATAGTTCCGACCTTGAATATGTGGACATCTATAAGTACCTAGGTGTCTGGCTAGACTGTAAACTCTCCTTCCAGACTCATATCAAACATCTCCAATCGAAAATCAAATCAAGAGTCGGCTTTCTATTCCGCAACAAAGCCTCCTTCACTCACGTCGCCAAACTTACCCTAGTAAAACTGACTATCCTACCGATCCTCGACTTTGGCGATGTCATCTACAAAATTGCTTCCAACACTCTACTCAGCAAACTGGATGCAGTTTATCACAGTGCCATCCGTTTTGTCACTAAAGCACCTTATACCACCCACCACTGCGACTTGTATGCTCTAGTCGGCTGGCCCTCGCTACATATTCGTCGCCAGACCCACTGGCTCCAGGTCATCTACAAGTCCATGCTAGGTAAAGCTCCGCCTTATCTCAGTTCACTGGTCACGATGGCAACACCCATCCGTAGCACGCGCTCCAGCATGTGTATCTCACTGATCATCCCTAAAGCCAACACCGCATTTGGCCGCCTTTCGTTCCAGATCTCTGCTGCCTGTGACAGGAATGAATTGCAAAAATCGCTGAAGTTGGAGAATTTTATCTCCCTCACCAATTTCAAACATCTGCTATCTTAGCAGCTAACCGATCGCTGCAGCTGTACATAGTCTATCGGTAAATAGCCCACCCATTTTTACCTACCTCATCCCCATACTGTTTTTATTTATTTACTTTTCTGCTCTTTTGCACACCAATATCTCTACCTGTACATAACCATCTGATCATTTATCACTCCAGTGTTAATCTGCAAAATTGTAATTATTCGCCTACCTCCTCATGCCTTTTGCACGCAATGTATATAGACTCCCCTTTGGGTGGTCATATTAGTTTGAAGACCGTCTCAGGATGTCTCATCTTTCCATAGAGTGGTCATATTAGTTTGAAGACCGTCTCAGGATGTCTCATCTTTCCATAGGGTGGTCATATTAGTTTGAAGACCGTCTCAGGATGTCTCATGGTCTGCCCCCTGGTCACTGCAGATGCGGAAGTGCGAAATCGGCAGATGCGGCAGATTGAGAAGCAGTATTTGTGTTACATAACTCAACTAACCTTGTCCCAGATCTGATTGTGTCTTGCCAAGTTGACAGTGTTTGTGTTGTCATGACAAAGTTAGTGGCAGATAGACAATTCACACAGCCTTGCCAAATTGGCAAGACAGCACCTCCAAGATCTGGGACCAGGCTAGGACTGAACGTCACATCCTCCTGAAACGACCTGCATTCGTTTATTTTCTCAACTATCTGCACCAGACAAAATGTGTATAGTTGTGCTGATATAGGTGATGTTTTGTGACACTACAATTTATTTCCCCAAGACACCGATAAGGCTATGCAAAATTGTGAATGATCTACATGACATTATTAAAGGTGAGGTCATTGGGTTGATTCCCACAAGACTTTCACCTGTTCAGTCATGTTATTTATCAGTGATTACTCCAAGGAAGGGAGTAAGGAAACTTATATGGAATTTGAATAGGGCCTATAGTTGGCTCCCTCATGTGAATACACAGGGATGACAACTTCCACCTATGGAGTAAATAATGAAAAGCAGAAAAAAGTACAACTACTGTGTAAAGACATACCACAAGACATACCACTGCTCCTAGCAGACCTTGGTTAGGCAAAGCAAACATCTGTTCCTCACATACTCCCTTTAAAGAACTTAACTTGAAAAACAAAGGGATAAAAAAAACTCTTGCGATGCCGTAACAACATCATAGCCAGTATACACTTCCTCAAAATAGTCAGAATTATTCTAAGATAAATCCAGAAATATGTAATTCATTTTGACATTTTTTTGCTGAGGAGGTCTCAGTCATGCAGCTGTACATCTAAACGAAGATGTTTGGTGAAGTAAGTAATACAATCTTTTTTTAAACTAGTTGTGTCTCATTGAATGAATCCCGTCCATAATTCCTACTCCTATTAGGAGTAGTACTGTTTACCAATCACCGACGAAGGGGCGTAGACTTCGGCTACCGAATTTCGACTTGCCTCAAGAAAAAAAAAAAAATGTGTGTGCTCAAAATGAAACTAATAAAAAAAGTCACAGAATTTAATTAGAAATGTGCATGAGTTGTTGACTGGGAAGCATGCGACAGGCTTTCGATATCAGAAAATTCTATATGACATCTTATGGTTCCTTCAAATGCAATATGATTGTAATATCTATCAACAATGACAAGCCACCGGGGTCTGACAACTTGGATGGAAAATGACAGAATAAAAGCAGACGATATTGCCACTCCTATTTCCCATTCCTTCAATCAAAGCCTACTAGAAGGTGTGTGCCCCTAGGCCAGGAGGGAAGCAAAAGATATTCTGCTACCCAAGAATAATAAAGCCACCTGTCCTGGCTCAAATAGCTGACCAATCAGCCTTTTACCAACCCTTAGTAAACTTTAGGGAAGCACGCTTAAAGGGAAGGACATTCAAGAAGCATGGCACTTACACAAATGACTGAAGATTGGCGGAAAGAAATTGAAGATACAAAGATTGTAGGAGATGTTTTGTTAGACTTCAGTGTGGCTTTTGGCAATGTTGATCATAGTCTTCTGCTGGAAAAACGTATGTGCTATGGCTTTACACCCCCTACTATTGTCACGCCCTGACCTTAATTATCTTTGTTTTCTTTATTATTTTGGTCAGGTCAGGGTGTGACGACGGTGGGTATGTTAGTTTTTGAAATTGTCTAGGGTTTTTTGTATATCTAAGGGGTTTTGTAAGTCTAGGTATATGGTGGCCTGAATTGGTTCCCAATCAGAGGCAGCTGTCTATCGTTGTCTCTGATTGGGGACCATATTTAGTTAGCCATTTGCCATAGGGTATTTGTGGGTTCTTATTCTATGTTTAGTTTCCTGTCTGCACTACTCATATTTGCGTCAAGGTTCATTATGTTAGTTTGTTCAGTGTTCTTTCTTTATTAAAGAAGTATGTATGCTTACCACGCTGTGCCTTGGTCTCCTCCATACGACGACCGTGACAACTATATTGTGGATGAAGAGTTACTTGTCAAACAGAACACAGAGGGTGTTCTTTAATGGAAGCCTCTCCAACATAATCCAGGTACAATCAGGAATTCCCCAGGTCAGTTGTCTAGGCCCTTTACTTTTTCAATCTTTACTAATGACATACCACTAGCTTTTAGTAAAGCCAGTGTGTCTATGTATGCGGATGACTCAACACTCTACACATCAGCTACTACAGTGGGTGAAATCACTGCAACACTTAACAAAGAGCTGCAGTTAGTTTCAGAATGGGTGGCAAGGAATAAGTTCTAAATATTTTCAAAACTAAGAGCATTGTATTTGGGACAAATCATTCACTAAATCCTAAACCTCAACTAAATCTTGCAATAAATAATGTGGAAATTAGGCAAGTTGACCAACTGTCATGGTCAAAACATGTTGATACAATAGTAGCTAAGTCTGTCCATAATAAAGTGCTCCTCTGCCTTTTTAACAACACTATCAACAAGGCAGCTCCCACAGGCTAGTTTTGTCACACCTGGACTACTGTTCAGTCATGTGTTCAGGTGCCACAAAGAGGTTACTCTGAAAACTATGATTGTCTCAGAACAGGGCAGCATGGCTGGCCCTTAAATGTACAGGAAGAGCTAACATTAATAATATGCATGTGATTCTCTCATGGCGGCTCAAAGTGGAGGAGAGAATGACTTCATCACTAATTGTTTTTGTAAGAAGAGTTGACATGCTGAATGCACTGAGCTGTCTGTTTAATATACTAGCACACAGCTCAGACACCCATGCATATCCCACAAAACATGCCACCAGAGGCCTCTTCACAGTCCCCATGTCCAGAACAGACTATGGGAGGCACAGTTTTATGTAGAGCCATGGCTACATGGAACTCTATTCCACATCCGGTAACTGATGCAAACAGTAGAATCAGATTTAAAAAGCAGGTAAAAATACACCTAATGGAAGAGTGGGGACTGTGAAGAGACACACACAAAGGTACAGACACACACTTACACATAGTAAGATACACTCTACGCACACGTATATATGGATTTTATAATGTAAATATGTGGTAGTAGAGACCTGAGGGAACACACTTAATATGTGGTGAAAAGTGTTATGAAATGTAATGTCATTAAATATTTTCAATTGTATTTAACTGCCTTAATGTTGCTAGACCCCAGGAACAGTAACTGCTGCCTTGGAAGGAACTAATGGGATCCTTAATAAACCCCAGGAAGAGTAACTGCTGCCTTGGAAGGAACTAATGGGGATCCATAATAAACCCCAGGAAGAATAACTGCTGCCTTGGAAGGAACTAATGGGGATCCATAATAAACCCCAGGAAGAGTAACTGCTGCCTTGGAAGGAACTAATGGGGATCCATAATAAACCCCAGGAAGAGTAACTGCTGCCTTGGAAGGAACTAATGGGGATCCATAATAAACCCCAGGAAGAGTAGCTGCTGCCTTGGAAGGAACTAATGGGGATCCTTAATAAACCCCAGGAAGAGTAGCTGCTGCCTTGGAAGGAACTAATGGGGATCCATAATAAACCCCAGGAAGAATGGAAGGAACTAATGGGGATCCATAATAAACCCCTGCTGCTGCCTTGGAAGGAACTAATGGGGATCCATAATAAACCCCAGGAAGAATAACTGCTGCCTTGGAAGGAACTAATGGGGATCCATAATAAACCCCAGGAAGAATAACTGCTGCCTTGGAAGGAACTAATGGGGATCCATAATAAACCCCAGGAAGAGTAGCTGCTGCCTTGGAAGGAACTAATGGGGATCCATAATAAACCCCAGGAAGAGTAGCTGCTGCCTTGGAAGGAACTAATGGGGATCCATAATAAACCCCAGGAAGAATAACTGCTGCCTTGGAAGGAACTAATGGGGATCCATAATAAACCCCAGGAAGAATAACTGCTGCCTTGGAAGGAACTAATGGGGATCCATAATAAACCCCAGGAAGAGTAGCTGCTGCCTTGGAAGGAACTAATGGGGATCCTTAATAAATACAAATAAAATAATTGAAAGGCTTTGCTGGTTCCTTTATGAATAATTTATAATATAATATTCTGTATAATTCAAGAAAAAAATTGTACTTTAAACATCAAACACAGTATTTACAGTCGACAATGCTGATTGCAGAATGACATGCAGACAAATATAACAATGTACATGTAAGATATAGCCATTGACTTTTACACAGTAACATGAAGTCAGTTTGGATATTTGTTTCTTTCAGTCTGGAACAGACAATAGTGTCCTTTTCACGTTCTTGACGAGATACAATCCCTTGTCACATTGCCACTTTACAAAGACCACAGCAGTAAGGTCTCATTTGAGGAAGTGCAATTTCACAACATGACACATTCTCACTTTAATGTGTCAAATACAATTCATGTGAAATAGCAATGCCATCCAAGAATATTTTAGGCTGCTAACTAAAAGCGTAATTTTGACACTTTATAATACATTTCATGAATAAGCAACAGTAAACATTTCTGTATTTAGAAGCATTGGAATTCCTACAAATGTATAATCATTTCTGAACATGTATAAGTTTATATAATGTCTTCATAAAGGTCATAATAAAGTGTAACCAATGTCTCCCATCACTCTCTCCATCACTCTCTCCATACCTCTCTCCACCACTCTCTCCATACTCTCTCCATCACTCTCTCCATCACTCTCTCCATCACTCTCTCCATCACTCTCTCCATCACTCTCTCCACCACTCTCTCCATCACTCTCTCCATCACTCTCTCCATCACTCTCTCCACCACTCTCTCCATCACTCTCTCCACCACTCTCTCACTCTCTCCATCATCCATCACTCTCTCCATCACTCTCTCCATCACTCTCTCCACCACTCTCTCCATACTCTCTCCATCACTCTCTCCATCACTCTCTCCATCACTCTCTCCATCACTCTCTCCATCACTCTCTCCACCACTCTCTCCATCACTCTCTCCATCACTCTCTCCATCACTCTCTCCACCATCTCTCCATCACTCCATCACTCTCTCCATCACTCTCTCCATCACTCTCTCCATACTCTCTCCATCACTCTCTCCATCACTCTCTCCACCACTCTCTCCATCACTCTCTCCACCACTCTCTCCATCACCCTCTCCATACTCTCTCCATCACTCTCTCCACCACTCTCTCCACCACTCTCTCCATCACTCTCTCCACCACTCTCTCCACCACTCTCTCCATCACTCTCTCCACCACTCTCTCCACCACTCTCTCCACCACTCTCTCCATCACTCTCTCCACCACTCTCTCCATCACTCTCTCCATACTCTCTCCATCACTCTCTCCATCACTCTCTCCACCACTCTCTCCACCACTCTCTCCACCACTCTCTCCATCACTCTCTCCATACTCTCTCCACCACTCTCTCCATCACTCTCTCCATCACTCTCTCCACCACTCTCTCCATCACTCTCTCTCCACCACTCTCTCCATCACTCTCTCCATCACTCTCTCCATCACTCTCTCCACCACTCTCTCCACCACTCTCTCCACCACTCTCTCCATCACTCTCTCCATACTCTCTCCATCACTCTCTCCACCACTCTCTCCACCACTCTCTCCATCACTCTCTCCATACTCTCTCCATCACTCTCTCCACCACTCTCTCCACCACTCTCTCCATCACTCTCTCCATACTCTCTCCATCACTCTCTCCATCACTCTCTCCACCACTCTCTCCATACTCTCTCCATCACTCTCTCCATCACTCTCTCCACCACTCTCTCCATCACTCTCTCCACCACTCTCTCCATCACTCTCTCCATACTCTCTCCATCACTCTCTCCATACTCTCTCCATCACTCTCTCCACCACTCTCTCCATCACTCTCTCCACCACTCTCTCCACCACTCTCTCCATCACTCTCTCCATACTCTCTCCATCACTCTCTCCATACTCTCTCCATACTCTCTCCATCACTCTCTCCATCACTCTCTCCATACCTCTCTCCATACTCTCTCCATACTCTCTCCATACTCTCTCCATCACTCTCTCCATCACTCTCTCCATCACTCTCTCCATACTCTCTCCATCACTCTCTCCATCACTCTCTCCATACTCTCTCCATACTCTCTCCATCACTCTCTCCATCACTCTCTCCATACTCTCTCCATCACTCTCCATCACTCTCTCCATACTCTCTCCATCACTCTCTCCATACTCTCTCCATACTCTCTCCATCACTCTCTCCATCACTCTCTCCATACTCTCTCCATCACTCTCTCCATACTCTCTCCATCACTCTCTCCATACTCTCTCCATCACTCTCTCCATACTCTCTCCATCACACTCTCCATCACTCTCTCCATCACTCTCTCCATACTCTGTCCATCAAAGCTGATTTTCACACAGAGCTTTAACATGGAGTCCATGATTAGGAAGGGAGATGGAAAGAGTTTGCTTGCTAACACTAATGTCTCAGTGCTTTGACAGACATTCTGTAGTCTTGAGGTTTCAGGGTGTACTTACACAGTGTAGATAATACTCCTATCCTCATCCATGTCTAGGGGTTTGAATTACACATTGACCCTTGTGGGTGCCCATTGTTTATGTCTTTGACACTTCTGGTATGGCTTCACATAGATATTTCAATTCTGGTATGGGGTCCTGATTTGTAAAAGGGGTGCCCAGCCCCTCTTAGCCCCCCTGTAATTCGAACCTTGTACAACTCAACCTCCTGCTTTTGGAGTAGGTGCTAGCTATCCCCCCCTTTCTCAATATTGTCCACATTACGTTTGCACAACCGGGGGAAAGTCAAAGAGAAGGTGTGAGGGGCAAGCATGATGATGATGATGAGGCAAGTTGAAGGTAGGTGAGGTTCAAGGGAGAGAGTGCCAGTAGGAGGAAGGGGCAGGAACAAGACAGGAAGTAGTCCCATCTTCAGTCAACATCTCTTTCCTGTTATCTACATCTTCTGGATCTCAAAGAGACGTACGTCCGTGTCGTACCAGATGGGCGGGTCCACGTTGCTGTGAAGACAAATAAAGGTTTCAAATGTTAAATACATTGGGAGACTATTTCCTCTTAGATCTAAGAGGAAGAGAGAACGCATTGGAACATTTGTTGCCAAATGAACACATCCCAGAAGAAAGAAGTACACAGATGAAACCCCACATGAATCATGAAAATGAGTGAAATACCATAGGACTACAGCTCCCATCATGCCCTACTCACCGCAGGTAGACCACTCCCCACATGTAGGTGCGGAACCACATGGCCGTGCCGGCGTTGGCCTGGTACTTCCGGATGAGGATGGGATGGGGACGGGCAGGAGGCCCACCAGGGTACCATGCTGGAGGAACTTCAGGATCTCAGACTCGTCTGTCAAACCTCTGAGAGAGAGAGGGAAAATATTTTTTGGGCTCCACATACATAAAAACAGATATTTAAATATCATCAGTCATTAAAGTGTTTCTTCCTAAATGGATGGTGTGTGTTGTATGAGGGGGTTGGGAGCAAAGTTAGAAAATATACAATAATATAACTTCACAGAATCTACTGACACTTCATAGAAGTAAACCTTTGATGACCAATATGACCAGTGATGTTTGACTTACTTGTCGATACAGATCTTCTCAACCTGTGGGACCAGCACCTGCAGCAGACGCATTATGGTCTGTAGGGGGAGCTTACACTTCCAGGAGAGGACCTGAGGGAGAAGGAAGGGACACGTTACACTCTTAGAACAAAAGGTGCTAAGTAGAACCATACAGGGTTCTTCAGTTTGTCCTCATAGGGGAACCATTTTTGGTGCTGGGTAAAACCCTTTGCAGAGGGTTCTATCTAGAATGGATCTGTGGGTTAGAGTGTGGCCATGGCAACACCAGGGTTGTGGGTTTGAGTCCCGCATTCACTGTCTATGTTGACAGTTCTTCAAGTGGCCTTGAATAAAACCGTCTTCTAAATGACAATATTTCATTTTACTATTAAAACTACTCAACCAGTCTGGTGTAGAGGACCAGTGAGATTGATACCTACTCAACCAGTCTGGTGTAGAGGACCAGTGAGATTGATACCTACTCACCCAGTCTGGTGTAGAGGACCAGTGAGATTGATACCTACTCACCCAGTCTGGTGTAGAGGACCAGTGAGATTGATACCTACTCACCCAGTCTGGTGTAGAGGACCAGTGAGATTGATACCTACTCACCCAGTCTGGTGTAGAGGACCAGTGAGATTGATACCTACTCACCCAGTCTGGTGTAGAGGACCAGTGAGATTGATACCTACTCACCCAGTCTGGTGTAGAGGACCAGTGAGATTGATACCTACTCACCCAGTCTGGTGTAGAGGACCAGTGAGATTGATACCTACTCACCCAGTCTGGTGTAGAGGACCAGTAGAGGACCAGTGAGATTGATACCTACTCAACCAGTCTGGTGTAGAGGACCAGTGAGATTGATACCTACTCACCCAGTCTGGTGTAGAGGACCAGTGAGATTGATACCTACTCACCCAGTCTGGTGTAGAGGACCAGTGAGATTGATACCTACTCACCCAGTCTGGTGTAGGGGCCCAGTGAGACTGAGAGGTACAGGAGATGGTGGATGATGTGCTTGACATGCGCCTTCTCTCCATCTCTGCCTCAGTGTAGAAAACATCCTGAGAACATAGAACACTGATGACTGACACACGCACGCACACACACGCACGCACACACATACGCACGCACGCACGCACGCACACACATACGCACGCACGCACGCACACACACACACACTTACCTCATTGTCCCTTCCAGAAACAGACTCTGTGTCGCTGGCCCCTACAATGGCGCCGTGGACAGCCTGGGGTGTGTGGTCAGCCTGGGGTGTGTGGTCAGCCTGGGGTGTGTGGTCAGCCTGGGTTGTGTGGTCAGCCTGGAGTGTGTGGTGTGACGCGTGTGAATGCTCCATCTTCAGCACAGAGATCATAGTGCCATCCTCTGACACCTGAGACTTCTCAGTCAGTTTGTCAATGGCTGCAGACAGGGATTGATTTGACTGCACAGTAAAACAATCCACACAGTACAAAGGTGCTCCGAACGTGACAGAGATAGCACAATAAAGACAGAGTTTTATTTCCTTTGTGGTCCTGAAGGGACTGACGCTATATGTCAGTTCATACAAAACTATGACACCCCACTGGATGATAACTGTTGTGTTGAGAGAGTCCATATGGGGGAGGTGCAGTTGTGTACCTGGTATAGAATCCTGGTCGTGTTCAGATAGTAGTTATAGATACAGTAGTTATTGTACCTGGTAGTGTTCAGATAGTAGTTATAGATACAGTAGTTATTGTACCTAGTAGTGTTCAGATAGCAGTTATAGATACAATAGTTATTGTACCTGGCAGTGTTCAGATAGTAGTTATAGATAGGTTGTTGTTAGGAAAATTATGATTAAATGACTGAACAAATCATTTTAAATGGAACTGTAGCTAAGTAAACTTTACTGTTTTATTATATCTGATTAACAATATGAGTTCATAAGAAGGGATTGTGTGACACGGACAAGGAGTAATTAAAGTTAATGAACACCATTCCAACTAGGCAGAAACAAATGGGTTGTGGATTAAGTAAGCAGATAAGGTAGTTAACCTATGGTTGAACCGACGAAACTGAGCTCTGGGGTGTTTTAGACAAGGCTGTGAGTGCATTCCTAGGTTTTCTGTTAATTAGAACTGTCAGCTAAGTGGTGATCGATAATGGTGAGGGGTCAAAAGTTAATTCAGTTATGTTGTGTGTCCTGTGTATGTGCTAGGGGGGTCAGAATATATATATATATATATTATATATATATATATATATATAAACTGTTGCTTGTGGTTGCTCGTGGTAACATGGCAGCGCGCTCCGAGAATAAATTCTGTTACCTATTATTGAAAAGACTGGTCTCCGTCTATTTTATGCAAACAAGAATCTTACAAATTCTCATAAAACAGATTAAAGGAATTCAATTAATGAATACATATTGGTATAATTAAATTACAGTAACAGTTGTGTACCTGGTATAGAATCCTAGTAGTGTTCAGATAGTAGTTATAGATACAGTAGTTATTGTACCAGGTAGTGTTCAGATAGTAGTTATAGATAGGTTGTGTATCTGGTATAGAATCCTGGTCGTGTTCAGATAGTAGTTATAGATACAGTAGTTATTGTACCTAGTAGTGTTCAGATAGTAGTTATAGATAGGTTGTGTACCTGGTATAGAATCCTGGTCGTGTTCAGATAGTAGTTATAGATACAGTAGTTATTGTACCTGGTAGTGTTCAGATAGTAGTTATAGATACAGTAGTTATTGTACCTAGTAGTGTTCAGATAGTAGTTATAGATACAGTAGTTATTGTACCTAGTAGTGTTCAGATAGTAGTTATAGATAGGTTGTGTATCTGGCATAGAATCCTGGTAGTGTTCAGATAGTAGTTATAGATACAGTAGTTATTGCAATTCTCAGTATTTGTCCATAGACCAGAGATACATTTTTGCCATTTTAAAGTTAATTTCCTGCAATTCTACACATTTTGCTATGTAGCTGAGAGAAAATGGTGCAATTTTAAAGCACTTTTCCAGCGATTCTATATATTCTGCCATAGAGCTGAGAGGAAATGTTGGTTACAAAACTAATTTCCAGCGATTCTACATATTCTGCCATGGAGCTGAGAGGAAATGTTGGTTACAAAACTAATTTCCAGCGATTCTACATATTCTGCCATGGAGCTGAGAGAAAATGTTGCAGTAAAAAAAAAATATGAAAGAAATAAAATACAACAGAAATACATTGTTTACAGAAGTATTCAGACCCTTCGCTACGAGACTCGGATTTGAGCTCAGCTGTATCCTGTTTCCATTGATCATCCTTGAGATGTTTCTACAACTTGATTGGAGTCCACCTGTGTAAAATCCAATTGATTGGACATGATTTGGAAAGGCACACACCTGTCTCTATAAGGTCCCACAATTGACAGTGCATGTCAGAGCAAATATCAAGCCATGAGGTCGAAGGAATTGTCAGTAGAGCTCCAGAGACTGGATTGTGTCGAGGCACAGATCTAGGAAGGGTACCAAAACATTTCTGCAGCATTGAAGGTCCCCAAGAACACAGTGGCCTCCATCATTCTTAAATGGAAGAAGTTAAGAACCACCAAAGACTCTTCCTAGAGCTGGCCACCCGGCAAAACTGAGCAATCGGGGGAGAAAGGGCTTGATCAGGGAGGTGACTAAGAACCCTGACAGAGCTCTAGAGTTCCTCTCTGGAGATGGGAGAAGCTTCCAGAAGGACAACAATCTCTGCAGCAGTACACTAATTAGGCCTTTATGGTAGAGTGGCCAGACGGAAGCCACTCCTCAGTAAACGGCACAGGGCAGCCCGCTTGGAGTTTGCCAAATGACCACTAAAGACTCTCAGACCATGAGAAACAAGATTCTCTGATCTGATGAAACCAAGATTGAACTAATAGCAAGCTTCACGTCTGGAGGAAACCTGGCACCATCCCTACGGTGAAGCATGGTGGTGGCAGCTTCATGCTGTGGGGATGTTTTCCAGTGGCAGGATCTAGGAGACTAGTCAGGATTGAGGCAAAGATGAACGGAGATCCTTGATGAAAACCTGCTCCAGAACGCTTAGGACCTCAGACTGGGGTGAAGGTTCACCTTCCAACAGGACAACGACGCTAAGCAGCCAAGACAACGCAGGACTGGCTTTGGGACAAGTCTCTGAATGTCCTTGAGTGGCCCAGCCACAGTCCGGACTTGAACCCGACCTAACATCTTTGGAGAGACATGAATATAGCTGTGCAGCATTGCTCCCCATTCAACCTGATAGAGGCATTGCTTTATCTTGGCCAGGTTGCAGTTGTAAATGAGAACTTGTTCTCAACTGGCCTGCCTGGTTAAATAAAGGTGAAATACAAATAAGAGAGGATCTACAGAGGATCTACAGTGAAGAATGGGAGAAACTCCCCAAATACAGGTGTACCAAGCTTGTAGAGTCATACCCAAGAAGACTTGAGGCTGTAATCGCTGCCAAAGGTGCTTCAACTAAGAGTTTAAGGGTCTGAATACTTATGTAAATGTAATATCTAATTTCAATTTTTTATAAATTAGCAAAAATGTATAAAAAACTTTTTTCTTTGTTATTATAGGGTATTGTGTGTAAATTAATGAGGGAAAAAAAGGATTTAATCAATTTTAGAATAAGGCTGTAACCTAACAAAATGTGGATAAAGTCAAGGGGTCTGAATACTTTCCGAAGGCACTGTATATAAGTTGTTATAGTTATAGATCGGTGGTGCACCTGGTATAGCGACCAGGCTGGTCTTCAGCGTTCCTGGCTCGGCGGGGACGGCCGGACGGGAACCCTCCATGGACACCGTTTCCTGGGAGCTGGTACGGGAGATGCCGGTGATGGCATCCGGTGACTTTCTCTTCCTCAGCAAGGCCTTCTGGATGGAGGCGGGGTCGGACGGCAGGTTGGCCAACTGATGGAACAAGTTGCGTTTGCGGATAATGGCGTAGACTAGGTTACAGTTTCCTGGAAGATTTAAGAGTAAGGGATTATGAGGGTTATATTGATACGACACAGCAGCACATCAAAGGCAGGCAGTGAATAGTCCTTCTACTGACTGAACCCACAGAAAGTAAGAAACATATAAATAGACTAAATACAATTCCCTTTCATATTGTATTTATTTTTCCATGGAACAGTGAGGAATTGAGAGCCTGGAAATAGATTATAGAGGGGCCCAGGTAGGAGAGTGGCAGAGACAGACTCAAACCCCCGTCACTAGCCGGTATCTGTGGTCCAGAGTCAGCAGCAATACCAACAGACCAGACTCTGGCAGGACTAAACACAGAACGCTTAGGCTTATGCTATTCTACGGAGTCAGACATGTAACCTGTTCTGAGAGGAGCAGGCTGGGTAAACACTGGTCCTCTCACCATCAAACTGGTACTGGATGATGTTGTTGAAGGCCTCCAGCAGGAAGAAGACAAGATGGTGGTTCTGGGAGGCAGAGAAGAGGAACCAGTTGGTGGAGAAGGCTTCCAAGAGGTGGAGCAGTTTGTTGGCTGCCACCATTGACAGACTCTTCAGGTAGGGAGACACTGTGGAGGAGAGGGAGGAGAAGTCATTCAGGTAGGGAGACACTGTGGAGGAGAGGGAGGAGGAGTCATTCAGGTAGGGAGACACTGTGGAGGAGAGGGAGGAGGAGTCATTCAGGTAGGGAGACACTGTGGAGTAGAGGGAGGAGAAGTCATTCAGGTAGGGAGACACTGTGGAGTAGAGGGAGGAGAAGTCATTCAGGTAGGGAGACACTGTGGAGTAGAGGGAGGAGAAGTCATTCAGGTAGGGAGACACTGTGGAGGAGAGGGAGGAGAAGTCATTCAGGTAGGGAGACACTGTGGAGTAGAGGGAGGAGAAGTCATTCAGGTAGGGAGACACTGTGGAGGAGAGGGAGGAGGAGTCATTCAGGTAGGGAGACACTGTGGAGGAGAAGGAGGAGGAGTCATTCAGGTAGGGAGACACTGTGGAGGAGAAGGAGGAGGAGTCATTCAGGTAGTGAGACACTGTGGAGGAGAGGGAGGAGGAGTCATTCAGGTAGGGAGACACTGTGGAGTAGAGGGAGGAGGAGTCATTCAGGTAGGGAGACACTGTGGAGTAGAGGGAGGAGGAGTCATTCAGGTAGGGAGACACTGTGGAGGAGAGGGAGGAGGAGTCATTCAGGTAGGGAGACACTGTGGAGGAGAGGGAGGAGAAGTCATTCAGGTAGGGAGACACTGTGGAGGAGAGGGAGGAGGAGTCATTCAGGTAGGGAGACACTGGAGTAGAGGGAGGAGAAGTCATTCAGGTAGGGAGACACTGTGGAGGAGAGGGAGGAGGAGTCATTCAGGTAGGGAGACACTGGAGGAGAGGGAGGAGGAGTCATTCAGGTAGGGAGACACTGTGGAGGAGAGGGAGGAGAAGTCATTCAGGTAGGGAGACACTGTGGAGTAGAGGGAGGAGAAGTCATTCAGGTAGGGAGACACTGTGGAGTAGAGGGAGGAGGAGTCATTCAGGTAGGGAGACACTGTGGAGTAGAGGGAGGAGAAGTCATTCAGGTAGGGAGACACTGTGGAGTAGAGGGAGGAGAAGTCATTCAGGTAGGGAGACACTGTGGAGTAGAGGGAGGAGAAGTCATTCAGGTAGGGAGACACTGTGGAGTAGAGGGAGGAGAAGTCATTCAGGTAGGGAGACACTGTGGAGGAGAGGGAGGAGGAGTCATTCAGGTAGGGAGACACTGTGGAGTAGAGGGAGGAGGAGTCATTCAGGTAGGGAGACACTGTGGAGTAGAGGGAGGAGAAGTCATTCAGGTAGGGAGACACTGTGGAGGAGAGGGAGGAGAAGTCATTCAGGTAGGGAGACACTGTGGAGGAGAGGGAGGAGGAGTCATTCAGGTAGGGAGACATGGTGGAGGAGAAGGCGGAGGAGTCATTCAGGTAGGGAGACACTGTGGAGTAGAGGGAGGAGAAGTCATTCAGGTAGGGAGACACTGTGGAGGAGAGGGAGGAGGAGTCATTCAGGTAGGGAGACACTGTGGAGGAGAGGGAGGAGGAGTCATTCAGGTAGGGAGACACTGGAGGAGAGGGAGGAGGAGTCATTCAGGTAGGGAGACACTGTGGAGGAGAGGGAGGAGGAGTCATTCAGGTAGGGAGACACTGGAGGAGAGGGAGGAGGAGTCATTCAGGTAGGGAGACACTGTGGAGGAGAGGGAGGAGGAGTCATTCAGGTAGTGAGACACTGTGGAGGAGAGGGAGGAGAAGTAATTCAGGTAGGGAGACACTGTGGAGGAGAGGGAGGAGGATTCATTTGTAGAGATACTGTACATTGTGACCACAGATTGAGCCTAATCCTAGCTAGACTAAAAAGCAAGTAACATCTCAATATGCATGTACAGCATCTAAGAATGACTTAATGAGTACATCTGTTTGGGTGTTTAAGGTGATCTCAGGGACTGTCCCAAAGTAATGTAATATTGAACTGTTCAATACCTCAGAACTTTCTGTGAGGCTGAGGTTACAAAAAGGAGTGTAGATGTTTCCTGTGGACCGGATCGTCACATGATGACGTGTTGCTGTGCCGATTGTAGCCTACTGTATGTTTTAAATGTTGTAACACTGTAATGACTACTGCTGTAATGTAACACTGTAATGACTACTGCTGTAATGTAACACTGTAATGACTACTGCTGTAATGTAACACTGTAATGACTACTGCTGTAATGTAACACTGTAATGACTACTGCTGTAATGTAACACTGTAACACTGTAATGACTACTGCTGTAATGTAACACTGTAAATGACTACTGCTGTAATGTAACACTGTAATGACTACTGCTATAATGTAACACTGTAATGACTACTGCTGTAATGTAACACTGTAATGACTACTGCTATAATGTAACACTGTAATGACTACTGCTGTAATGTAACACTGTAATGACTACTGCTATAATGTAACACTGTAATGACTACTGCTGTAATGTAATGCTGTAATGACTACTGCTGTAATGACTACTGCTGTAATGTAACGCTGTAATGACTACTGCTGTAATGACTACTGCTGTAATGTAACGCTGTAAGGACTTCTGCTGTAATGTAACGCTGTAACACTGTAATGACTACTGCTGTAATGTAATGCTGTAATGACTACTGCTGTAATGTAACGCTGTAATGTAACACTGTAATGACTACTGCTGTAATGTAACACTGTAATGACTACTGCTGTAATGTAACGCTGTAATGTAACACTGTAATGACTACTGCTGTAATGTAACACTGTAATGACTACTGCTGTAATGTAACGCTGTAATGTAACACTGTAATGACTACTGCTGTAATGTAACGCTGTAATGACTACTGCTGTAATGTAACACTGTAATGACTACTGCTGTAATGTAACACTGTAATGACTACTGCTGTAATGTAACACTGTAACACTGTAATGACTACTGCTGTAATGTAACGCTGTAATGACTACTGCTGTAATGTAACACTGTAATGACTACTGCTGTAATGTAACACTGTAATGACTACTGCTGTAATGTAACACTGTAATGACTACTGCTATAATGTAACACTGTAATGATTACTGCTGTAATGTAACACTGTAATGATTACTGCTGTAATGTAACACTGTAATGACTACTGCTGTAATGTAACACTGTAATGACTACTGCTGTAATGTAACACTGTAATGACTACTGCTGTAATGTAACACTGTAATGACTACTGCTATAATGTAACACTGTAATGATTACTGCTGTAATGTAACACTGTAATGACTACTGCTGTAATGTAACACTGTAATGACTACTGCTGTAATGTAACACTGTAATGACTACTGCTGTAATGTAATGCTGTAATGATTACTGCTGTAATGTAACACTGTAATGACTACTGATGTAATGTAACACTGTAATGACTACTGCTATAATGTAACACTGTAATGACTACTGCTGTAATGTAACGCTGTAATGTAACACTGTAATGACTACTGCTGTAATGTAATGCTGTAATGACTACTGCTGTAATGTAACGCTGTAATGACTACTGCTGTAATGTAACGCTGTAAGGACTACTGCTGTAATGTAACGCTGTAAGGACTACTGCTGTAATGTAACACTGTAATGACTACTGCTGTAATGACTACTGCTGTAATGTAACGCTGTAAGGACTTCTGCTGTAATGTAACGCTGTAATGACTACTGCTGTAATGTAACGCTGTAATGTAACACTGTAATGACTACTGCTGTACTGCTGTAATAACGCTGTAATGTAACACTGTAATGACTACTGCTGTAATGTAATGTAACACTGTAATGACTACTGTAATGTAACGCTGTAATGACTACTGCTGTAATGTAACACTGTAATGACTACTGCTGTAATGTAACACTGTAATGACTACTGCTGTAATGTAACGCTGTAATGTAACACTGTAATGACTACTGCTGTAATGTAACACTGTAATGTAACACTGTAATGACTACTGCTGTAATGTAACGCTGTAATGTAACACTGTAATGACTACTGCTGTAATGTAACGCTGTAATGTAACACTGTAATGACTACTGCTGTAATGTAACACTGTAATGACTACTGCTGTAATGTAACACTGTAATGACTACTGCTGTAATGTATTACACTGTAATGACTACTGCTGTAATGTAACGTTGTTACACTGTAATGACTACTGCTGTAATGTAACACTGTAATGACTACTGCTGTAATGTAACGCTGTAATGACTACTGCTGTAATGTAACACTGTAACGCTGTAATGACTACTGCAGTAATGTAACACTGTAATGACTACTGCTGTAATGTAACACTGTAATGACTACTGCTATAATGTAACACTGTAATGACTACTGCTATAATGTAACACTGTAATGACTACTGCTGTAATGTAACACTGTAATGACTACTGCTGTAATGTAACACTGTAATGACTACTGCTGTAATGTAACGTTGTAACGCTGTAATGACTACTGCTGCCTTCTTGGCCAGGTCTCTTTTGTAAAATAGACTACGTTTCTCAATGGGACTTTCCTGGTTAAATGAAGGTTGAATAAATAAATAAAGAACCATGTGCATATTTGACCAGCAGATGGAGCCAGTGCAGAGATACTCGCCATTCACTACGATGGTGAGCAGGCAGTCAAAAAGAGGCTGTAGACGCTGGTGGCCGCTGGTGATGATCTTGTGGAACACCTGGAGATCACACAGAGGTACAGACATAGAGATAGAATTACTAGAAGGGACAAGGGCATTTTGACTGGAACACTTATGGGTACACTCAATCGCCGTCAAGCCACCCATCAGAGAACATTTATTGACTTGAATGTCTGTTGTAGCAATTATATTTCTATAGGACCTGGATTCAAATAATATTTGTTTCCATTCAAATGCTTTATCTGCGTTTCATTGATCTTGCTTGGCGCAATGGAACCAATGGGAGAGTCCCAATAGAGAGAACCCCGCCCATTTGGCACTCCAGGCTCAATTACAAATATTTGAATGAAATACTATTTGAATCAAAGTGTAATAAAGACACTAAGCTATAACTGAGGCTTTTTATTTAACACACAGAGGCAGATCACAGAAAATGTCATATTGCCTGCAGAACTAATCCATTTGCTACAGTCACACTGTATTCCACAGAGATATATTCTATTCATTCTATATCTATGCTGTCACCTACTGTAACTTGTATGGCAGAGTCTTACTACTATGAGTAGGTCGGCGTGGGTCCCTGTAAACACTGGGATGTCCATAGGTACGTGGACAGAATAGGGCTTGTTGAGACGCACGCCAAAGTTCCTCTCTCCACTCAGCAGTAGCAGGATGAAGACACCGATGTGCATGAGACCCACACGGGCTGTAGCAGAAACACACACACACACACACACAAGAGCGAGAGACAATCACTAAAACCATTACCAAGGTATACGTTAATAAAGCACACATTCACAGCCATTACAGACAGATATATAGTATATTCCAGTCCCTACAGACAGATATATAGTATATTCCAGTCCCTACAGACAGATATATAGTATATTCCAGTCCCTACAGACAGATATGTAGTATATTCCAGTCCCTACAGACAGATATATAGTATATTCCAGTCCCTACAGACAGATATATAGTATATTCCAGTCCCTACAGACATATATATAGTATATTCCAGTCCCTACAGACATATATAGTATATTCCAGTCCCTACAGACAGATATGTAGTATATTCCAGTCCCTACAGACAGATATATAGTATATTCCAGTCCCTGCAGACAGATATGTAGTATATTCCAGTCCCTACAGACAGATATATAGTATATTCCAGTCCCTACAGACAGATATATAGTATATTCCAGTCCCTACAGACATATATATAGTATATTCCAGTCCCTACAGACAGATATGTAGTATATTCCAGTCCCTACAGACAGATATATAGTATATTCCAGTCCCTACAGGCAGATATATAGTATATTCCAGTCCCTACAGACAGATATATAGTATATTCCAGTCCCTACAGACAGATATATAGTTTATTCCAGTCCCTACAGATATAAATATAGTTTATTCCAGTCCCTACAGACAGATATATAGTATATTCCAGTCCCTACAGATATATATATAGTTTATTCCAGTCCCTACAGATATATATATATAGTTTATTCCAGTCCCTACAGACAGATACGTAGTATATTCCAGTCCCTACAAACTATACTCACACCCTGCCATCATTCATAGGATAGGTCTATCCGTGTGTGTGTGTGTCTACAGACTATACTCACACCCTGCCATCATTCATAGGATAGGTCTATCCGTGTGTGTGTGTCTACAGACTATACTCACACCCTGCCATCATTCATAGGATAGGTCTATCCGTGTGTGTGTGTGTCTACAGACTATACTCACACTGGTCGGCCCGGGCGTCATTAAGGTAGAAGAGGATGGGTACCAAGATGTCCAGAACATCACTGCTCTTCAAAACAAAGAATAGGAACTTCTGTGATGGGCAGAGAGACGGTGGTATGGGTTATTAGAATGTGATGCATGTTTGTTTCTCTGTTGAGGGCAGGCTATTCCTCTATTCTATCTCTGTTGAGGGTCGGCTATTCCTCTATTCTATCTCTGTTGAGGGTAGGCTATTCCTCTATTCTATCTCTGTTGAGGGTAGGCTATTCCTCTATTCTATCTCTGTTGAGGGTAGGCTATTCCTCTATTCTATCTCTGTTGAGGGCAGGCTATTCCTCTATTCTATTCCTCTATTCTATCTCTGTTGAGGGTAGGCTATTCCTCTATTCTATCTCTGTTGAGGGTAGGCTATTCCTCTATTCTATTTTGACTCTTTTAATCTTCAATGAAGATTTTGATCATCTCGGCTACTAAATGTAACATTACTGTCAATATGGTATATTATGTTTGTACCTGTCTTCTACATTTTGTGTATTCACTGATGATGTAAATATGGTATATTATGTATGTACAGTTGAAGTCGGAAGTTTACATACACCTTAGCCAAATACATTTAAACTCAGTTTTTCACAAGGTCAGTTAGGATCACCACTTTATTTTAAGAATATGAAATGTCAGAATAATGGTAGAGAGTGATTTATTTCAGTTTTAATTTCTTTCATCACATTCCCAGTGGGTCAGAAGTTTACATAAACTCAATTAGTATTTGGTAGCATTGCCTTTAAATTGTTTAACTTGGGTCAAATGTTTTGGGTAGCCTTCCACAAGCTTCCCACAATAAGTTGGGTGAATTTTGGCCCATTCCTCCTGACAGAGCTGGTGTAACTGAGTCAGGTTTGTTGGCCTCCTCCTTGCTCGCACACACTTTTTCAGTTCTGTCTACACATTCTCTATGGGATTGAAGTCAGGGCTTTGTGATGGCCACTCCAATACCTTGACTTTGTTGTCCTTAAGCCATTTTGCCAGAACTTTGGGAGTATGCTTGGGGTCATTGTCCATTTGGAAGACCCATTTTCGACCAAGCTTTAACTTCCTGACTGATGTCTTGAGATGTTGCTTCAATCTATCCACATAATTTTCCTACCTCATGATGCCATCTATTTTGTGAAGTGCACCAATCCCTCCTGCAGCAAAGCAACCCCACAACATGATGCTACCACCTTATTTCACGGTTGGGATGGTGTTCTTCGGCTTGCAAGCCTCCCCCTTTTTCCTCCAAACATAACAATGGTCATTATGGCCAAACAGTACTATTGTTGTTTCATCAGACCAGAGGACATTTCTCCAAAAAGTATGATCTTTGTCCCCATGTGCAGTTGCAAACCGTGGCTTCTACCTTGCTGAGCAGCCTTTCAGGTTAAGTCGATAGAGGACTCGTTTTACTGTGGATATAGATACTATTGTCCCTGTTTCCTCCAGCATCTTCACAAGGTCCTTTGCTGTTGTTCTGGGATTCATTTGCACATTTCACACCAAAGTACGTTCATCTCTAGGAGACAGAACGCGTCTCCTTGCTGAGCGGTATGACGGCTTTGTGGTTCCATGGTGTTTATACTTGTGTACTATTGTTTGTACAGGCGAACGTGGTACCTTCAGGGATTTGGAACTTGCTCCCAAGGATGAACCAGACTTGTGGAGGTCTACAATTTTTTCTGAGGTCTTGGCTGATTTCTTTTGATTTTCCCATGATGCCAAGGAAAGAGGCACTGAATTTGAAGGTAGGCCTTGAAGTACATCCACAGGTACACCTCCAGTTGACTCAAATGATGTCAATTTGCCTATCAGAAGCTTCTAAAGCCATGACATAATTTTCTGGAATTTTCCAAGCTGTTTAAAGGCACAGTCAACTTAGTGTATGTAAACTTCTGACCCACTGGAATTGTGATACAGTGAATTAGAAGTGAAATAATCTGTCTGTAAACAATTGTTGGAAAAATGACGTGTGTCATGCACAAAGTAGATGTACTAACCGACTTGCCAAAACTATAGTTTGTTAACAAGACATTTGTGGAGTGGTTTAAAAACAAGTTTTAATGACTCCAACCTAAGTGTATGTAAAATTCCGACTTCAAACGTACCCGTCTTCTACCTGTTGTCTATTCACTGATTATGTCAATATGATATATTATGTATGTACCTGTCTTCTACCTGTTGTGTATTCACTGATGATGATAATGTCAGAAGGTGCATCTAGCTAAAATGTTTGTTTTTTTCTAATTTAACGTGGCTCAATCGAATACAGTCCACACAATAACAACCTGTATGGTTTCCTACCAGCCTGGTCCTAGATCTGTTTGTGCTGTATAGCTTAGCACTCCTACAGGATGGTAAGGAATAACACAGATCTGGGATCAGGCTAGTCTCCTACCTTATTATAATATATAATATGACAGTAATGTACAATAATAATATATTATAAATGACCTTATTGAAGTCACAGAGCTTCCAGAAGAGCACCAGCAGCTCCTGGTGAAACTGGATCTTCTTGGTGGAGTTGGGCAGGTAGGTCTGCATCAGAGGGTTTACCAACAGGCGAGCCAGTCCCTTCAACACAAAGTCATAGTCCTGGAGAGGGACACAAGCAGGCTTTGAGGTTCACATCTTCATTTGAGAGCTTTAGACCAACGTCTGTTCACATAGCAAAGCTGCACTTGTGATGTACCATTAGAGGAGAAAGCGTGTAAACATGATAGAAGAGAGAACTACAACGAAGAGAGAACTACAAAGAAGAGAGAACTACAAAGAAGAGAGAACTACAAAGAAGAGAGAACTACAAAGAAGAGAGAACTACAAAGAAGAGAGAACTACAAAGAAGATAGAACTACAAAGAAGAGAGAACTACAAAGAAGATAGAACTACAACGAAGAGAGAACTACAAAGAAGATAGAACTACAACGAAGAGAGAACTACAAAGAAGAGAGAACTACAAAGAAGAGAGAACTATAACGAAAATAGAACTACAAAGAAAATAGAACTACAAAGAAGAGAGAACCTACAAAGAAGAGAGAACTACAAATAAGAGAGAACTACAAAGTAATAGTCCTACTGGGGGGGGGGTCACATGACCTTTAGACTAGGGTGAGACCTTCAGACTAGAGTCAGACCTTCAGACTAGGGTCAGACCTTTGGACTAGGGTCAAACCTTTAGACTAGGGTCAGACCTTTAGACTAGGGTCAGACCTTTAGACTAGGGTCAGACCTTTAGACTAGGGTCAGACCTTTAGACTAGGGTCAGACCTTCAGACTAGGGTCAGACCTTTAGACTAGGGTCAGACCTTTAGACTAGGGTCAGACCTTCAGACTAGGGTCAGACCTTTAGACTAGGGTCAGACCTTTAGACTAGAGTCAGACCTTCAGACTAGGGTCAGACCTTTAGACTAGGGTCAGACCTTTAGACTAGGGTCAGACCTTCAGACTAGGGTCAGACCTTCAGACTAGGGTCAAACCTTTAGACTAGGGTCAAACCTTCAGACTAGGGTCAGACCTTTAGACTGGGGTCAGACCTTTAGACTAGGGTCAGACCTTCAGACTAGGGTGAGACCTTTAAACTAGGGTGAGACCTTTAGACTAGGGTCTTTTGACACGGCTGCACTTGTAATGTAGCCTGGTTAAATGAGACTGAACATTCCTCACAACTAAAACAGTGTAGCATTCAGTCTACATGTAATGCACCATTTAAAGGAGGATGTCTAGGTCCAATAGGCTCCTTAACAGCTTCTACCTCCAAGCTATAAAACTGCTGAACAACCTCCAAGCTATAAAACTGCTGAACAATTCATCAAATGGCCACCCGGACTACAGTCATTTTATTGTAGCCATTTTATTGTGTTAAATTTTTTACTTTAGTTTATTTAGTAAATATTTTTCTAAATCTATGTCTTGAACTGCATTGTTGGTTAAGGGCTTGAAAGTAAGCATTTCACTGTAAGATCTACACCTGTTGTATTCGGTGCATGTGACAAATACAATTTGATTTGATTTGCTTTGAAATGTGTGAAAAATATGACAAGAAGAAAAATGACTGTACCTCTTCCCTGTGAATTCTTGAAAGGTAGTTTACAAACAGATTGTCAGGGCCCACAGACTGCAGAGAGACGGAGAGAAAAATTATGTAACAGCAACAACTGAGGGCCATGACAGGCCCCTGGTCTCTACAGGTGAATGTTAACACAATGTATCATGACAGACCCCTGGTCTCTACAGGTGAATGTTAACACAATGTATCATGACAGACCCCTGGTCTCTACAGGTGAATGTTAACACAATGTATCATGACAGACCCCTGGTCTCTACAGGTGAATGTTAACACAATGTATCATGACAGGCCCCTGGTCTCTACAGGTGAATGTTAACACAATGTATCATGACAGCCCCTGGTCTCTACAGGTGAATGTTAACACAACAATGTATCATGACAGACCCCTGGTCTCTACAGGTGAATGTTAACACAATGTATCATGACAGGCCCCTGGTCTCTACAGGTGAATGTTAACACAATGTATCATGACAGGCCCCTGGTCTCTGAAGGTGAATGTTAACACAATGTATCATGACAGGCCCCTGGTCTCTGAAGGTGAATGTTAACACAATGTATCATGACAGACCCCTGGTCTCTGAAGGTGAATGTTAACACAATGTATCATGACAGACCCCTGGTCTCTGAAGGTGAATGTTAACACAATGTATCATGACAGGCCCCTGGTCTCTACAGGTGAATGTTAACACAATGTATCATGACAGACCCCTGGTCTCTGACAGGTGAATGTTAACACAATGTATCATGACAGACCCCTGGTCTCTACAGGTGAATGTTAACACAATGTATCATGACAGACCCCCCTGGTCTCTACAGGTGAATGTTAACACAATGTATCATGACAGACCCCTGGTCTCTGAAGGTGAATGTTAACAATGTCAATGTATCATGACAGACCCCTGGTCTCTACAGGTGAATGTTAACACAATGTATCATGACAGGCCCCTGGTCTCTACAGGTGAATGTTAACACAATGTATCATGACAGACCCCTGGTCTCTACAGGTGAATGTTAACACAATGTATCATGACAGACCCCTGGTCTCTACAGGTGAATGTTAACACAATGTGACAGGCCCCTGGTCTCTCAGGTGAATGACATCATGGCCCCTGGTCTCTACAGGTGAATGTTAACACAATGTATCATGACAGGCCCCTGGTCTCTACAGGTGAATGTTAACACAATGTATCATGACAGACCCCTGGTCTCTACAGGTGAATGTTAACACAATGTCATGTATCATGACAGGCCCCTGGTCTCTACAGGTGAATGTTAACACAATGTATCATGACAGACCCCTGGTCTCTACAGGTGAATGTTAACACAATGTATCATGACAGACCCCTGGTCTCTACAGGTGAATGTTAACACAATGTATCATGACAGACCCCTGGTCTCTACAGGTGAATGTTAACACAATGTATCATGACAGACCCCTGGTCTCTACAGGTGAATGTTAACACAATGTATCATGACAGACCCCTGGTCTCTACAGGTGAATGTTAACACAATGTATCATGACAGGCCCCTGGTCTCTACAGGTGAATGTTAACACAATGTATCATGACAGGCCCCTGGTCTCTACAGGTGAATGTTAACACAATGTATCATGACAGACCCCTGGTCTCTACAGGTGAATGTTAACACAATGTATCATGACAGACCCCTGGTCTCTACAGGTGAATGTTAACACAATGTATCATGACAGACCCCTGGTCTCTACAGGTGAATGTTAACACAATGTATCATGACAGACCCCTGGTCTCTACAGGTGAATGTTAACACAATGTATCATGACAGACCCCTGGTCTCTGACAGACCCCTACAGGTGAATGTTAACACAATGTATCATGACAGACCCCTGGTCTCTACAGGTGAATGTTAACACAATGTATCATGACAGACCCCTGGTCTCTACAGGTGAATGTTAACAGGTGAACAATGTATCATGACAGGCCCCTGGTCTCTACAGGTGAATGTTAACACAATGTATCATGACAGGCCCCTGGTCTCTACAGGTGAATGTTAACACAATGTATCATGACAGACCCCTGGTCTCTACAGGTGAATGTTAACACAATGTATCATGACAGGCCCCTGGTCTCTACAGGTGAATGTTAACACAATGTATCATGACAGACCCCTGGTCTCTACAGGTGAATGTTAACACAATGTATCATGACAGACCCCTGGTCTGAAGGTGAATGTTAACACAATGTATCATGACAGACCCCTGGTCTCTACAGGTGAATGTTAACACAATGTATCATGACAGACCCCTGGTCTCTACAGGTGAATGTTAACACAATGTATCATGACAGACCCCTGGTCTCTACAGGTGAATGTTAACACAATGTATCATGACAGACCCCTGGTCTCTACAGGTGAATGTTAACACAATGTATCATGACAGACCCCTGGTCTCTACAGGTGAATGTTAACACAATGTATCATGACAGACCCCTGGTCTCTACAGGTGAATGTTAACACAATGTATCAATGATCAGACAGACCCCTGGTCTCTACAGGTGAATGTTAACACAATGTATCATGACAGACCCCTGGTCTCTGAAGGTGAATGTTAACACAATGTATCATGACAGACCCCTGGTCTCTACAGGTGAATGTTAACACAACAATGTATCATGACAGGCCCCTGGTCTCTACAGGTGAATGTTAACACAATGTATCATGACAGGCCCCTGGTCTCTACAGGTGAATGTTAACACAATGTATCATGACAGACCCCTGGTCTCTACAGGTGAATGTTAACACAATGTATCATGACAGGCCCCTGGTCTCTACAGGTGAATGTTAACACAATGTATCATGACAGGCCCCTGGTCTCTACAGGTGAATATTAACACAATGTATGTTGAATTAAATGTGAGTGACACACAGACAGAGAGACACACACACACACAGACAGAGAGACACACACACACACAGACAGAGAGACACACACACACAGCATCACTCTCCCCCTGTACAGAAGGGTCCAGGCCTTACATCCTGGTCCTCCATGCTGGAGGGAGAGGGGGGTCGATGGGCCAGACCTCCTCCATCATGCTCCAGGGTGACGATGAGGATCTGCACGGCCTGCTCCACCAGCTGCTCCCGGTAGTCGGAGAACAGCAGGTGATTGTAAGGGATGCCATAGCCCACCGGGTCGTAGGCACACACCACGTTTACCAGGGAGGTGAAGAGAGGCAGGGCATGCCTGAGGTAGGTGGACGGAGGGAAATAATCACTTGTGTCAGTTATGGTTAGGGGAAATGATGTGGTGTGGTGTGTCTGTGTGTTGTGTGTGTGTTTGTGTGTTTGTGTGTTGTGTGTGTGTGCACCTCACCTGTTCTCTGTGGAGCAGAAGAAGCTGACCCAGGGGTTGAGGATGGTGTTGTCTGAGGAGGGAGGGAGGTACATGGCCTCAGAGAAACAGGTTAGCAGCAGCCTCAGCAGCTCCGTCCTGAGTGGTGAAAATCATACATAGAGAGAGGTTCACTGAGAGGGGGGGGGAGAGTGGGGGTAGAGAGAGAGAGAGAGAGAGAGAGAGAGAGGAGAGAGAGAGAGAGAGAGAGAGAGAGAGAGAGGGAGAGAGAGAGAGAGAGAGAGAGAGAGAGAGAGAGAGAGAGAGAGAGAGAGAGAGAGAGAGAGGGGAGAGAGAGAGAGAGAGAGAGAGAGAGAGAGAGAGAGAGAGGGAGAGAGAGAGAGAAAGAGAGATCATCAGAACTGTGATCATCACTGTGACTCACCTGTTGAGGTAGAAAGAGGATCATCAGAACTGTGATCATCACTGTGACTCACCTGTTGAGGTCGGGGGAGTTGAGTGGGGGACTGGGCGAACCCCACCCCTGCCTCCCAGATATACTCACAGCTGTCTATGGTCTGCATGTCCTCCACAGAGTCCTGTAGGATGGTGACATCATCATGGGACAATCATGGGATCAATCCCAATAACTACTGGGAGAGAGCTACTCTGCTCCGTACACCATCACATCACTGTTCAGTCATCTAAAGCAATGAATACATCATATGAAGCTAACAACGAGTCAGTGCACAATTTCACATAGAGACCTAAGGTGGTATGGTGCCGTGTGGTTCAGTTGGTAGAGCATGGTGCTGTGTGGTTCAGTTGGTAGAGCATGGTGCCATGTGGTTCAGTTGGTAGAGCATGGTGCCATGTGGTTCAGTTGTTAGAGCATGGTGCTGTGTTGTTCAGTTGGTAGAGCATGGTGCTGTGTGGTTCAGTTGGTAGAGCATGGTGCTGTGTGGTTCAGTTGGTAGAGCATGGTGCTGTGTGGTTCAGTTGGTAGAGCATGGTGCTGTGTGGTTCAGTTGGTAGAGCATGGTGCCTGTGTGGTTCAGTTGGTAGAGCATCAGGTGCCAGCATGTGGTTCAGTTGGTAGAGCATGGTGCTGTGTGGTTCAGTTGGTAGAGCATGGTGCCATGTGGTTCAGTTGGTAGAGCATGGTGCCGTGTGGTTTCAGTTGGTAGAGCATGGTGCTGTGTGGTTCAGTTCATGGTGCTGTTGGTTCAGTTGGTAGAGCATGGTGCTGTGTGGTTCAGTTGGTAGAGCATGGTGCTGTGTGGTTCAGTTGGTAGAGCACGGTGCTGTGTGGTTCAGTTGGTAGAGCATGGTGCTGTGTGGTTCAGTTGGTAGAGCATGGTGCTGTGTGGTTCAGTTGGTAGAGCATGGTGCCATGTGGTTCAGTTGGTAGAGCATGGTGCTGTGTGGTTCAGTTGGTAGAGCATGGTGCTGTGTGGTTCAGTTGGTAGAGCATGGTGCCATGTTTGGTTCAGTTGGTAGAGCATGGTGCTGTGTGGTTCAGTTGGTAGAGCATGGTGCTGTGTGGTTCAGTTGGTAGAGCAGGTGCTGTGTGGTTCAGTTGGTAGAGCATGGTGCCATGTGGTTCAGTTGGTAGAGCATGGTGCTGTGTGGTTCAGTTGGTAGAGCATGGTGCTGTGTGGTTCAGTTGGTAGAGCATGGTGCCATGTGGTTCAGTTGGTAGAGCATGGTGCTGTGTGGTTCAGTTGGTAGAGCATGGTGCTGTGTGGTTCAGTTGGTAGAGCATGGTGCTGTGTGGTTCAGTTGGTAGAGCATGGTGCTGTGTGGTTCAGTTGGTAGAGCATGGTGCTGTGTGGTTGTTGGTAAGCATGGTGCTGTGTGGTTCAGTTAGTAGAGCATGGTGCTGTGTGGTTCAGTTGTAGAGCATGGTGCTGTGTGGTTCAGTTGGTAGAGCATGGTGCTGATGTGGTTCACATTGCAAGAGCATGGTGCTGTGTGGTTCAGTTGGTAGAGCATGGTGCAACGGAGTGTGGTTCAGTTGGTAGAGCATGGTGCAGATCAGTTGTGGTTCAGTTGGTAGAGCATGGTGCTGTGTGGTTATTTCAGTTGGTAGAGCATGGTGCTGTGTGGTTCAGCCCTTGGTAAAAACGAGCATGGTGCTGTGAACACCACCTACAGGTTAGAAATTGGTGAAAAGATTTGCTCCATTAAAACGGTAAGGGTACAGCCTATTGGTGCCTAAAACTGTAAGGGTGTGGTACAGCCTATTGGCTACGTCTAAAAGTAAGGGTAGAGCATGGTGCTGTGTGGTTCAGTTGGTACTGTAAGGGTACAGCCTATTGGCTAGCACGGTGCTGTGTGGTTCTAAAACTGTACAGCCGTAATGTTCACTGTAAACGCGGGAAGTTGCACAAAATTCTCCCAAGGTTCAAGTTTTCGCTCACAAGACAAACATTTTCTCAGCGCCCCACTTCAAGACCTCTTTACTGAGGAATATGGTTGTTTTTATCATTGTGTTTTTGTATTTTCTTGGTGTATTTCCTATGCTGCTGTGATTGGGTAATTGTTGTGTAATTGTTAAGCTGCAGGGCTCCCTTGCATAAGAGTCCTTGGTCTCAATGAGACTCCCTGCTAAAATAAAGGTTCAATCAAAATGAATGAACACTGGATCCGGTGAGAGTACTCACAGGTCCTCTCCGGTGGCTGTTCACAGTGAAGTCAGGACAGAACAGCAGGTCGGCCATGGCCAGGAGCAGAGACTCAGCCAGTGGACGAGCTCCATCATCATCCATCTCATCTGTCTTTGAAGGAGGACAGGGGGCAGGAGGATGGAGTGGACAAGAGGATGGAGGGACAAGAGGATGGAGGGGACAAGAGGAATGGGGGGGACAGGAGAGGATGGAGGGGACAGGAGGATGGAGGACAGGACAGGAGAATGGGGGACAGGAGAATGGAGGGACAGGAGGATGGAGGGACAGGAGGATGGAGTGGACAGGAGGATGGGGTGGACAGGAGGATGGAGTGGACAGGAGGATGGAGGGGACAAGAGGAATGGAGGGACAGGAGGATGGGGTGGACAGGAGGATGGGAGGGACAGGAGGATGGAGTGGACAGGAGGATGGGTGGACAGGAGGATGGGAGGGACAGGAGGATGGGGTGGACAGGAGGATGGGGTGGACAGGAGGATGGAGGAGGGACAGGAGGATGGGGTGGACAGGAGGATGGAGTGGACAGGAGGATGGGTGGACAGGAGGATGGAGTGGACAGGAGGATGGGGTGGACAGGAGGATGGAGTGGACAGGAGGATGGGAGTGGACAGGAGGATGGAGTGGACAGGAGGATGGGAGGGACAGGAGGATGGGAGGGACAGGAGGATGGGGTGGACAGGAGGATGGAGTGGACAGGAGGATGGGAGGGACAGGAGGATGGGGTGGACAGGAGGATGGGAGGACAGGAGGATGGGGTGGACAGGAGGATGGAGGGACAGGAGGATGGGGTGGACAGGAGGATGGAGTGGACAGGAGGATGGGAGGGACAGGAGGATGGGGTGGACAGGAGGATGGGAGTGGACAGGAGGATGGGAGGGACAGGAGGATGGGGTGGACAGGAGGATGGGTGGACAGGAGGATGGGAGTGGACAGGAGGATGGGAGGGACAGGAGGATGGGGAGGATGGGAGGGACAGGAGGATGGGGTGGACAGGAGGATGGACAGGAGGGACAGGAGGATGGGGTGGACAGGAGGATGGGAGGGACAGGAGGATGGGAGGGACAGGAGGATGGGGTGGACAGGAGGATGGAGTGGACAGGAGGATGGGGTGGACAGGAGGATGGGAGGGACAGGAGGATGGGGTGGACAGGAGGATGGAGTGGACAGGAGGATGGGAGGACAGGAGGATGGGGTGGACAGGAGGATGGGTGGACAGGAGGATGGGGTGGACAGGAGGATGGGAGGGACAGGAGGATGGAGTGGACAGGAGGATGGGAGGACAGGAGGATGGGAGGGACAGGAGGATGGGAGTGGACAGGAGGATGGGAGGGACAGGAGGATGGAGGGACAGGAGGATGGGGGGACAGGAGGATGGGAGGGACAGGAGGATGGAGTGGACAGGAGAATGAGGAGGGACAGGAGGATGGGGTGGACAGGAGGATGGGGGGACAGGAGGATGGAGGTGGACAGGAGGATGGAGGGACAGGAGGATGGGGTGGACAGGAGGATGGGAGGGACAGGAGGATGGAGTGGACAGGAGGATGGGGTGGACAGGAGGATGGGGGACAGGAGGATGGAGTGGACAGGAGGATGGAGGGACAGGAGGATGGGAGGGACAGGAGGATGGGAGGGACAGGAGGATGGAGTGGACAGGAGGATGGAGTGGACAGGAGGATGGAGGACAGGAGGATGGAGTGGACAGGAGGATGGAGAGGACAGGAGGATGGGAGGGACAGGAGGATGGGGGTGGACAGGAGGATGGGGTGGACAGGAGGATGGGGGGGACAGGAGGATGGAGTGGACAGGAGGATGGGGTGGACAGGAGGATGGAGTGGACAGGAGGATGGAGTGGACAGGAGGATGGTGTGGACAGGAGGATGGGAGGGACAGGAGGATGGAGTGGACAGGAGGATGGGGTGGACAGGAGGATGGGGTGGACAGGAGGATGGGGTGGACAGGAGGATGGGGTGGACAGGAGGATGGGAGGGACAGGAGGATGGGAGGGACAGGAGGATGGGGTGGACAGGAGGATGGAGTGGACAGGAGGATGGGGTGGACAGGAGGATGGGGTGGACAGGAGGATGGAGTGGACAGGAGGATGGGAGGGACAGGAGGATGGGAGGGACAGGAGGATGGGGTGGACAGGAGGATGGGGGTGGACAGGAGGATGGGAGGGACAGGAGGATGGGGTGGACAGGAGGATGGAGGGACAGGAGGATGGGGTGGACAGGAGGATGGAGTGGACAGGAGGATGGGAGGGACAGGAGGATGGAGTGGACAGGAGGATGGGGGGACAGGAGGATGGAGTGGACAGGAGGATGGAGTGGACAGGAGGATGGAGTGGACAGGAGGATGGGGGACAGGAGGATGGGAGGGACAGGAGGATGGGGTGGACAGGAGGATGGGGTGGACAGGAGGATGGAGAGGACAGGAGGATGGGTGGACAGGAGGATGGGGTGGACAGGAGGATGGAGTGGACAGGAGGATGGGGGGACAGGAGGATGGAGTGGACAGGAGGATGGAGTGGACAGGAGGATGGGGAGGGACAGGAGGATGGGGTGGACAGGAGGATGGAGGGACAGGAGGATGGAGGGACAGGAGGATGGGGGACAGGAGGATGGAGTGGACAGGAGGATGGGGTGGACAGGAGGATGGGGTGGACAGGAGGATGGAGTGGACAGGAGGATGGGGTGGACAGGAGGATGGAGGGGACAGGAGGATGGGTGGACAGGAGGATGGGGTGGACAGGAGGATGGGGGACAGGAGGATGGGAGGGACAGGAGGATGGTGTGGACAGGAGGATGGGAGGGACAGGAGGATGGGGTGGACAGGAGGATGGGTGGACAGGAGGATGGAGTGGACAGGAGGATGGAGTGGACAGGAGGATGGGGTGGACAGGAGGATGGGAGGGACAGGAGGATGGAGTGGACAGGAGGATGGGGGGACAGGAGGATGGAGTGGACAGGAGGATGGGGTGGACAGGAGGATGGGAGGGACAGGAGGATGGGAGGGACAGGAGGATGGAGTGGACAGGAGGATGGAGTGGACAGGAGGATGGGTGGACAGGAGGATGGGGTGGACAGGAGGATGGGGTGGACAGGAGGATGGAGTGGACAGGAGGATGGACAGGAGGATGGAGGGACAGGAGGATGGGTGGACAGGAGGATGGGAGGGACAGGAGGATGGAGATGGACAGGAGGATGGGGGACAGGAGGATGGGGGACAGGAGGATGGGGTGGACAGGAGGATGGGATGGGGGGACAGGAGGATGGGGGGACAGGAGGATGGAGTGGACAGGAGGATGGGGTGGACAGGAGGATGGGAGGGACAGGAGGATGGGGTGGACAGGAGGATGGGAGGGACAGGAGGATGGGGGGACAGGAGGATGGAGGATGGGGGGACAGGAGGATGGAGTGGACAGGAGGATGGGAGGGACAGGAGGATGGGGTGGACAGGAGGATGGGAGTGGACAGGAGGATGGGTGGACAGGAGGATGGAGTGGACAGGAGGATGGAGTGGACAGGAGGATGGGGGTGGACAGGAGGATGGGAGGGACAGGAGGATGGGGTGGACAGGAGGATGGAGAGGACAGGAGGATGGTGTGGACAGGAGGATGGGGTGGACAGGAGGATGGAGTGGACAGGAGGATGGGGGGACAGGAGGATGGAGTGGACAGGAGGAGGGGGGGACAGGAGGATGGGGTGGGGGACAGGAGGATGGAGAGGACAGGAGGATGGGGTGGACAGGAGGATGGGAGGGACAGGAGGATGGAGTGGACAGGAGGATGGGGTGGACAGGAGGAGGATGGGGTGGACAGGAGGATGGAGTGGACAGGAGGGGGTGGACAGGAGGATGGGAGGGACAGGAGGATGGGAGGGACAGGAGGATGGGGTGGACAGGAGGATGGGAGTGGACAGGAGGATGGGGTGGACAGGAGGATGGGGTGGACAGGAGGATGGAGTGGACAGGAGGATGGGAGGGACAGGAGGATGGGAGTGGACAGGAGGATGGGGGGACAGGAGGATGGGGTGGACAGGAGGATGGGAGGGACAGGAGGATGGAGTGGACAGGAGGATGGAGTGGACAGGAGGATGGGGTGGACAGGAGGATGGGAGGACAGGAGGATGGAGTGGACAGGAGGATGGAGGGACAGGAGGATGGAGTGGACAGGAGGATGGGGGGACAGGAGGATGGGAGTGGACAGGAGGAGGATGGGGGAGGGGACAGGAGGATGGGAGGGACAGGAGGATGGGAGGGGACAGGAGGATGGGAGGGACAGGAAGATGGGGTGGACAGGAGGATGGAGGGGACAGGAGGATGGGAGGGACAGGAGGATGGAGTGGACAGGAGGATGGGAGGGACAGGAGGATGGAGTGGACAGGAGGATGGAGGGTGGACAGGAGGATGAGGGGACAGGAGGATGGGAGGGACAGGAGGATGGGGTGGACAGGAGGATGGGGGGACAGGAGGATGAGAGGGTGGGGGGCAGGAGGATGAGGGGACAACATTAAACCCCTCTATACTTTGTTATTTTCTATAGTGAACAGAAACATCTTCGGTAACAGCACTGACAATGACTTTCATTTTCATGTTATTTTCATTCTGATGAAAAGTAAACCCAGAACCTTCGGAATTAATTGTTTGTCAAAGCATCCTGACATTTCTGAATGTCTAATGAGGAACTAGAGTTCTACTGAACTTTTAGGAGTCTAGTTCCTCTTATCTTCCCATGTAGGAAGAAACAAGTGTAATCAGGAGAGGTAGAATATGCACCTGGGAGATGTGTTTTTCTCTCATCATCCTGATGTATTTCTGTGGTGTATTCATTAGGCAGCTGATGGAAGAACTGCCAGGGACTACCTACACTTGTCCAATAAGAAAACGTTGTGTGCTCAAATGAACACAACCATGGTGTACTGTGGGTGAAACATACCATCTACTGGAATGAGGAAACTAATTAGTCAGATGAATGAAGTATTTCATTTTTGTTGTTGTCAACCGAAGCCAATTTCCTCCCACATATCCACCAGTCTCACTTGGCTGCAGTGCAGGGACTACAGACATCTAAGACTCATTCATGTTGAGATGACAAATGAACAGGACTGGTATTTTTACTAACATCTTCCATGAAGCGTTGTAAAATGGAACAGTGGGTAGAGTCTGTCTAGCCTGGTCCCAGATCTGAGACCAGGCTAGTATCTGTGGAATATGGGACACAACACTGGTGCTTGCAGCAGCTACAGTATGTGGGTGTTAGCTGCAATAAGAGGTTAGCCTACACTGATCTGCAGCCATAGGGATTATCATTTCAAATCTCACTGCGGGCAACATTTTCATAGTGCAAAAGCACTGCGCAGATGAAATCACGCCGCCCGATTATAATAAGGGTTTACGGTCATTTGAGCCAGTTTACTACAGCAGGAACATAATCCTGCAGCAACAGGAAATGTGAATTATTATGTGGATTAGAATTAATGGACATGTTGGTAAGGGTTGATATATTTTTCATAAGGGAAAATCAAGTCAGAAATTTGCAAAGTGGAAATTACACATTTCAGAAGCCTTTTTAGACCACAAATACACTACAAATAAAACATTTACTGCATTGCAAAAAAGTTATTCTGCAACAAGGTGATCAAATTAAGATCTTACATCTGTGCTGTAAGTGCATCTCAAACCCTAGCCAACTCTACATACAGTATACTCCTATGTTTTACTCCCACACACCCACCGCCCACTCCCCACAGCTCTTCTAGCACCAGACACAGTGGACCAGAAGAGGTCCCTACACTCACCACAGCTCTTCCAGCACCAGGCACCGTGGACCAGAAGAAGCCCCTCCAGTCTTGGTCCTCAAAGATGTAGGGGAGGATGCGGGTCAGCATACGACTACAGTTCAGAACGATCTGTTTCTCCTTCTCCGAGGGGCACCCTGACTCTGCTGCCTGCACCAGCTTCTCTACAGCCTGGGGGAGAGATGGCCTTGATGTTATAAATACGACCTGGGGGAGAGATGGCCTGGTGGAGAGATATGGCCTGGTGGAGAGATATGGCCTGGGGGAGAGATGGCCTTGGTGTTATAAATACAGCCTGGTGGAGAGATGGCCTGGTGGAGAGATATGGTCTGGGGGAGAGATGGCCTGGTGGAGAGATATGGCCTGGGGAGAGATGGCCTTGGTGTTATAAATACAGCCTGGGGAGAGATGGCCTTGGTGTTATAAATACGACCTGGGGAGAGATGGCCTGGGGAGAGATGGCCTGGGGAGATATGGCCAGGTGGAGAGATATGGCCTGGGGGAGAGATGGCCTTGGTGTTATAAATACAACCTGGGGGAGAGATGGCCTGGGGGAGAGATATGGCCTGGGGAGAGATGGCCAGGTGGATAGATATGGCCTGGGGAGAGATGGCCTTGGTGTTATAAATACAACCTGGGGGAGAGATGGCCTGGGGGAGAGATATGGCCTGGGGGAGAGATATGGCCTGGTCATTTTCTGGTAGTACCTCTCTGTTCCACTCTGTTTTCTTTCATGCTGTGCCTACAGAACACAGCCATGATGTTACAGAACACTGCCATGATGTTACAGAACACAGCCATGATGTTACAGAACACAGCCATGATGTTACAGAACACAGCCATGATGTTACAGAACACAGCCATGATGTTACAGAACACAGCCATGATGTTACAGAACACAGCCATGATGTTACAGAACACAGCCATGATGTTACAGAACACAGCCATGATGTTACAGAACACAGCCAACACAGAACACAGCCATGATGTTACAGAACACTGCCATGATGTTACAGAACACAGCCATGATGTTACAGAACACAGCCATGATGTTACAGAACACAGCCATGATGTTACAGAACACAGCCATGATGTTACAGAACACTGCCATGATGATGTTACAGAACACAGCCATGATGTTACAGAACACAGCCATGATGTTACAGAACACAGCCATGATGTTACAGAACACTGTCATCATGTTACAGAACACAGACATTATACAATGGGTGGTTCTAATCCTGAATGCTGATTGGTTAAAACCGCATTCTAGCCGGTGTCTATTCCACAAGTTACTACCGGCTAAATCTGACGTTAAAATGCCTATTTACTCTGTTCCATCTGACTGTGCAATCCACTGTCTCATCAGCCCAGCCAAGCAATTTATAAACTCTACTATAAAAAGCATCTAGACGTTATTTCACATTTCTTTATGGCTAACATTTAGTTTTCAACAGTGGAGATTTGTATAAACCTTGTTGTCTGTCTAGTCGACATTTGAAACATTGTTTCTTTATTCAAATTCGATCTCCAGTTGTCCCACTGTAATGAACATGTTGGGAGTCGGGACAAGACAGACAGGCAGGCAACGTTTCTCAGCCAGTCAAAATCATGAATCAGCATCATTTTTATAGATATATACAAAGAAATGTCAATTGAAAACAGGTCAAACAAAATTAAGTGCAGTTAGTTTGTTTGCAGTCCTTCCAGCTTTAGTTTGAAGTGATTGTGTTAGCTGTGTTGTTGGCTCACGCCTCTGAACAACAGTGTCCTGACGAGTGAGCACATTTTCTATGCCAGGTGAAATTGCGCATCATTAGCTTATTGCTATGGATGTTTCCAATTAAATGTCACTAGAAAACAGCTTAAACAAATGCAAATGCAGCTACTTTGCTGTTATTCTGGCTGCACTTTTTGATGTGACTATAAGTTAGCCGTAGTTGGCTAGCTAGCGAGCAAGAGATAAGAACGTTGCCAGCCAGTCTGTCCTATTCCATTAGAGAGCCCCCCAGCACCAACAGTCTGTCATGTTCCATTAGAGAGCCCCCCAGCACCAACAGTCTGTCCTGTTCCATTAGAGAGCCCCCAGCCCCAACAGTCTGTCCTGTTCCATTAGAGAGCCCCCAGTCCCCAACAGTCTGTCCTGTTCCATTAGAGAGCCCCCAGCACCAACAGTCTGTCATGTTCCATTAGAGAGCCCCCAGTCCCCAACAGTCTGCCCTGTTCCATTAGAGAGCCCCCCAGCCCCAACAGTCTGTCCTGTTCCATTAGAGAGCCCCCAGTCCCCAACAGTCTGTCCTGTTCCATTAGAGAGCCCCCAACACCAACAGTCTGTCCTGTTCCATTAGAGAGAGCCCCCAGTCCCCAACAGTCTGTCCTGTTCCATTAGAGAGCCCCCCCCCCAGTCCCCAACAGTCTGTCCTGTTCCATTAGAGAGCCCCCCCCCAACAGTCTGTCCTGTTCCATTAGAGAGCCCCCAGTCCCCAACAGTCTGTCCTGTTCCATTAGAGAGCCCCCAGTCCCCAACAGTCTGTCCTGTTCCATTAGAGAGCCCCCAGTCCCCAACAGTCTGTCCTGTTCCATTAGAGAGCCCCCAGCCCCAACAGTCTGTCCTGTTCCATTAGAGAGCCCCCAGCCCCCCCAGTCCCCAACAGTCTGTCCTGTTCCATTAGAGAGCCCCCAGTCCCCAACAGTCTGTCCTGTTCCATTAGAGAGCCCCCCAGTCCCCAACAGTCTGTCCTGTTCCATTAGAGAGCCCCCAGTCCCCAACAGTCTGTCCTGTTCCATTAGAGAGCCCCCAGTCCCCAACAGTCTGTCTGTTCCATTAGAGAGCCCCCAGTCCCCAACAGTCTGTCCTGTTCCATTAGAGCCCCCAGCACCAACAGTCCCCCCAGTCCCCAACAGTCTGTCCTGTTCCATTAGAGAGCCCCCAGCACCAACAGTCTGTCCTGTTCCATTAGAGAGCCCCCCAGCACCAACAGTCTGTCCTGTTCCATTAGAGAGCCCCCAGCACCAACAGTCTGTCCTGTTCCATTAGAGAGCCCCCCAGCACCAACAGTCTGTCCTGTTCCATTAGAGAGCCCCCAGCCCCAACAGTCTGTCCTGTTCCATTAGAGAGCCCCCAGTCCCCAACAGTCTGTCCTGTTCCATTAGAGAGCCCCCAGTCCCCAACAGTCTGTCCTGTTCCATTAGAGAGCCCCCAGCACCAACAGTCTGTCCTGTTCCATTAGAGAGCCCCCCAGTCCCCAACAGTCTGTCCTGTTCCATTAGAGAGCCCCCAGTCCCCAACAGTCTGTCCTGTTCCATTAGAGAGCCCCCCAGCACCAACAGTCTGTCCTGTTCCATTAGAGAGCCCCCAGCCCCCAGCACCAACAGTCTGTCCTGTTCCATTAGAGAGCCCCCAGTCCCCAACAGTCTGTCCTGTTCCATTAGAGAGCCCCCAGCACCAACAGTCTGTCCTGTTCCATTAGAGAGCCCCCAGTCCCCAACAGTCTGTCCTGTTCCATTAGAGAGCCCCCAGTCCCCAACAGTCTGTCCTGTTCCATTAGAGAGCCCCCAGTCTGTCCTGTTCCCCAGCCCCAACAGTCTGTCCTGTTCCATTAGAGAGCCCCCAGCCCCAACAGTCTGTCCTGTTCCATTAGAGAGCCCCCCAGTCCCCAACAGTCTGTCCTGTTCCATTAGAGAGCCCCCAGTCCCCAACAGTCTGTCCTGTTCCATTAGAGAGCCCCCAGCCCCAACAGTCTGTCCTGTTCCATTAGAGAGCCCCCAGCACCAACAGTCTGTCCTGTTCCATTAGAGAGCCCCCCAGTCCACCAACAGTCTGTCCTGTTCCATTAGAGAGCCCCCAGTCCCCAACAGTCTGTCCTGTTCCATTAGAGAGCCCCCAGTCCACCAACAGTCTGTCCTGTTCCATTCTGTCCCCAACAGTCTGTCCTGTTCCATTAGAGAGCCCCCAGTCCCCAACAGTCTGTCCTGTTCCATTAGAGAGCCCCCAGTCCCCAACAGTCTGTCCTGTTCCATTAGAGAGCCCCCAGTCCCCAACAGTCTGTCCTGTTCCATTAGAGAGCCCCCAGTCCCCAACAGTCTGTCCTGTTCCATTAGAGCCCCCAGCACCAACAGTCTGTCCTGTTCCATTAGAGAGCCCCCAGTCCCCAACAGTCTGTCCTGTTCCATTAGAGAGCCCCCCAGCCCCAACAGTCTGTCCTGTTCCATTAGAGAGCCCCCAGTCCCCAACAGTCTGTCCTGTTCCATTAGAGAGCCCCCAGTCCCCAACAGTCTGTCCTGTTCCATTAGAGAGCCCCCCAGCACCAACAGTCTGTCCTGTTCCATTAGAGAGCCCCCAGCACCAACAGTCTGTCCTGTTCCATTAGAGAGCCCCCAGCACCAACAGTCTGTCCTGTTCCATTAGAGAGCTGTCCCCCCAGCAGTCCCCAACAGTCTGTCCTGTTCCATTAGAGAGCCCCCAGCACCAACAGTCTGTCCTGTTCCATTAGAGAGCCCCCAGCACCAACAGTCTGTCCTGTTCCATTAGAGAGCCCCCAGTCCCCAACAGTCTGTCCTGTTCCATTAGAGAGCCCCCAGCACCAACAGTCTGTCCTGTTCCATTAGAGAGCCCCCAGTCCCCAACAGTCTGTCCTGTTCCATTAGAGAGCCCCCAGTCCCCAACAGTCTGTCCTGTTCCATTAGAGAGCCCCCAGTCCCCAACAGTCTGTCCTGTTCCATTAGAGAGCCCCCAGTCCCCAACAGTCTGTCCTGTTCCATTAGAGAGCTGTTCCATTAGAGAGCCCCCAGTCACCAACAGTCTGTCCTGTTCCATTAGAGAGCACCAACAGTCTGTCCTGTTCCAGCACCAACAGTCTGTCCTGTTCCATTAGAGAGCCCCCCAGCACCAACAGTCTGTCCTGTTCCATTAGAGAGCCCCCCAGCACCAACAGTCTGTCCTGTTCCATTAGAGAGCCCCCAGCACCAACAGTCTGTCCTGTTCCATTAGAGAGCCCCCAGCCCCAACAGTCTGTCCTGTTCCATTAGAGCCCCCAGTCCCCAACAGTCTGTCCTGTTCCATTAGAGAGCCCCCAGCCCCAACAGTCTGTCCTGTTCCATTAGAGAGCCCCCAGTCCCCAACAGTCTGTCCTGTTCCATTAGAGAGCCCCCAGTCCCCAACAGTCTGTCCTGTTCCATTAGAGAGTCCCCAACAGTCTGTCCTGTTCCAGCCCCCAACAGTCTGTCCTGTTCCATTAGAGAGCCCCCAGTCCCCAACAGTCTGTCCTGTTCCATTAGAGAGCCCCCAGTCCCCAACAGTCTGTCCTGTTCCATTAGAGAGCCCCCAGTCCCCAACAGTCTGTCCTGTTCCATTAGAGAGCCCCCAGTCCCCAACAGTCTGTCTGTTCCATTAGAGAGCCCCCCAGTCCCCAACAGTCTGTCCTGTTCCATTAGAGAGCCCCCCAGCCCCAACAGTCTGTCCTGTTCCATTAGAGAGCCCCCCAGTCCCCAACAGTCTGTCCTGTTCCATTAGAGAGCCCCCAGTCACCAACAGTCTGTCCTGTTCCATTAGAGAGCCCCCCCCCAGTCTGTCCTGTTCCATTAGAGAGCCCCCAGCACCAACAGTCTGTCCTGTTCCATTAGAGAGCCCCCCCCAGTCCCCAACAGTCTGTCCTGTTCCATTAGAGAGCCCCCAGTCCCCAACAGTCTGTCCTGTTCCATTAGAGAGCCCCCCAGTCCCCAACAGTCTGTCCTGTTCCATTAGAGAGCCCCCAGTCCCCAACAGTCTGTCCTGCCCCCCAGTCCCCAACAGTCTGTCCTGTTCCATTAGAGAGCCCCCAGTCCCCAACAGTCTGTCCTGTTCCATTAGAGAGCCCCCAGTCCCCAACAGTCTGTCCTGTTCCATTAGAGCCCCCCAGTCCCCAACAGTCTGTCCTGTTCCCCCCAGTCCCCAACAGTCTGTCCTGTTCCATTAGAGAGCCCCCAGTCCCCAACAGTCTGTCCTGTTCCATTAGAGAGCCCCCAGTCCCCAACAGTCTGTCCTGTTCCATTAGAGAGCCCCCCAGTCCCCAACAGTCTGTCCTGTTCCATTAGAGAGCCCCCAGTCCCCAACAGTCTGTCCTGTTCCATTAGAGAGCCCCCAGCACCAACAGTAGGTGTGTTTTGTTTCTGATAGGCAGTTTATAAAGGAAGCAGCGAGTCGGAGACGGGAAGGGAGGACGCCTTGCTTCTTTCCTGCATCCAGGAGCAGTGGGCCCTGACTCACTGACAGACGCCTCTGCCAGTCAGCCAGCTACTCAATAAAAGCTGTTTCAGAACAATATCTCTGTGGAATGCACTGGATGTTAGTACAGCTTGCATCCAGTACATAAAATAAATGTGTTTAGTCTTAGAATGCGTATCTAACAGTTTTGTCGGTTTCCCAGACAGATTAAACCTAGTCCAGTTTTAAAAAACATTCTCAGTGGAGAATCTCTATTGAAAGATCTTTTCAGTCCATGAGTATAGGCTTAATCTGTGTCTGAGAAACCTTTCTGGTTCATCTGCTGCAGCCCAGTGCAGTTCCACTTCCATAACATCCTCCTCATCATCATCCTTCTACCTTATAGCAGAGGGTTGCCAGATTGGAGGGGACTCCTCCCGAACAGCTCGGATCTCTGCGGCTGGCACCAGGGCAAAAACATCCTGCACAGTGGTGGCAGTGTCAGCCCAGAACTGGTCCCAGAAGGCATCGTCTGTGGCCTCCACTGGCTGTGGAAAATGCATGTATCTGCTTTTAGACTACATTTCCCACCACCCATTGGGCTCGTCTAGGCTTGCTCCAATCTGACTAATGATAACCTATTACATTGGGTGTAAAAACAGCATGTATAACAGTGTCATAGAAAGCAATAGGGTAATGTAATATAATGAATATCAAATCACACAACAAATGCATTCAGAATCAACAAATATATCAGATTGGAGCAAGAGGGCTAGAATAATAGAAATAAACATATCATGAGAATAATGTAACCTCATTCTAATAACTAGGTTTCATGTCAACACAAGTTAGCAGATGGGGCAACATAACAACCTATCTCTTCCTAATTGCTGTTAGTCTATACAGCAACAGGAAATATGAGCTGCTCTAATCTCTGCACATAACAGAACACCTGCCACATCTGTGGGCGGTGGGAGAAAGGACCCCTACGTCATTTGACCATCGAATAAGATATGCGTTATCGGTGATCTATAAGAATCCAAATCAAAAAATGTTACATTTTAAACAACAAGTAGTCTACTTGGCTAAAAACTATGCTGCCTGTTTCTCATGTCGCCGATGATAAGGTCTGCAGAAGGGCGTTATGATCATGCAGACAGTGAATAGACATTGACTATTAAACAGCGAAAAGGGGGTGTTTGTTTATGGTAAAGGTTTATGAGCCCACTTTTCATATAACATAGAAACCTAATGCAAAATAGAAACACCCCAGAATAACAATAGGACAGGATAAATCATATGAGAGTTTTAAAACAGTAACGTGTCACTGCTATCATTGCGGGGGATTTGATTATAACCTAACATAACGCATGATCAAATACGCCAAGCATTTCATGACGTGCGGGACAATATTTTTTTAAAGAAATATCTCAATATAGACCTATGCATTAAACATCGACGGACTATATGCAGACCCTATCTTTTGTTTTCCAATAGAGCACTTATCCGTCCTAGTGATATACAACCAGCTATTGCGCTCTTTCTGTGATCGCTATTTATACTCTAATATTTTCCTATTTCTCAGCGTTGGCCTATAATAAACATTTCAAAGGTACCCAACCTGTGTTTTGGTTGTCAGCTGTATCACTGCTTTCCTGAAGTTCAGTTTAGAATCGGTGTTACCCATTTTGATATTCCTTTATATACTACAGCGTTGTTGATGCCGTGAATCCCTACTAATCTTGTTCACCTCTTTCCTCCGCTTGAGTCACTCGCGGAGGCGTTTTTACGTCACTGGTTGGCTAGCCTTTTACACTGGGCTCTAAACTTCCGGGTTCTTCAAGAGTACAATAATCACTATGCCTATCATAAGGTCAAATGTAATACATATTATACAGGGAACCCTTGTACCTAGTATAATATCATAATAATTTAGGGTTATCTCTTTAAAAATATATTAATGGAATGCAATTTACAATACAATCGGGGTTTTATTCTATACAATCTCTTTGATTGAAATCACTGTTATAATATTGATATAATTGGTTACAATATGCATAAATGTAACAATAAGATATTGTAAATTGTATCGATCATTGAATGAGTGTCTGTACTGGTTGTAGACGGTACCGGAAACAGCGACACCATGTGGTATTTCCTGTCAACGTTCTGTCTGTACTGCGCAGTCGCGGTGTCATGTAAACAGCAGAGGTTCGTGAGCTAGCTAACCAGCTACATAGATGTTAAGGCGTTGATACCGGCGATATTGTTCAAATGTAGCTTTCAATCAATATATTTGTCTTTCTTCACCACACATCGCATTGTCTAGCAGGATAATCTGACCTGAGAGACCCTTATCTACACCGAGGATACCTCCTTTTGTTGTTTTGATCAGTGATTCGAGAAGGCTAACGTTACTGTAGCTAGCAAGTTAACGTTAGACAGCATAGTTTGGGTCCTTGCAACGTTGAGCTTCAAAGCTCGAATGTAAGGGCGGGTTTCTTTCTCTTACATTGTTTACATGTTAGCTAACTTTAGATAGCTATCAACCTAACGTGACCTAATTGCTAGCTTAGTTATAGTCTGTCAACTATCGTTTTGCTAGCCATGATTTGACTTCGAAAACAGCAGGTATACCATTATGATATTATTGATTTGGTGCTTTGACTGTTTGGTCGTTTCTAGCTAAACAGCTTAGCTGGTAATAAAGTAGTTCAAATGTCATGTTTGAATGAGGTTGCCAAGTGTCTGTCCCTTTGTTAGTTCGCTATATATTCGACACGCTGGTTTCATGGCACTTAAAATACCAACATAATGTATTTTAGCAGGCATGTAACAACTTTGTGGGACACTCGCTAGATCGCTAATTAATTAGCTTGCTGGGCCGTAAACGTAATCAAACTGTGAGTAGCCTAGGCCGAAAACAGGGACGGTGAAAAACAACTCGTCACTGCAGCCTAACGTTATATTGCCCACGACACGTAACCAGCTGCAAGGCCTGTCATTAGGACAATACAATCAATACATGTTAACAGAAAACAGGTGAGTTCGTTGCATTATTTATCTGCATGCTACTTGCACCGTCGGGCATGTATATTGTATCTTAGATTCTAATGCGTTTGTCTTTCAATCCCTGATAAGGAAACGCCAGCGGAGTGGTGGGGAAGAGGAGAATGGCCAGCTGGTGCCTAAGGCCAAAAGGTTGAGCAGAGGAGCTAACCCCCTCTCTCCTGAGCTGGGCCTGGATGCCTGGGACTCGGAGGTACGTACGAGCGCCAATGAAAAGAGACATTACATTGTCAATATTGTGTGAATCCCCCCCAACAGTACATTGTCAGCTAGGGGTAAAGGCAGCCTAGTGTCAGCCTACTCTTAGGCCTACCTTCCCTTCCTGTACTTTCACTAACAGTGCCATTGAGCCTACCGCTGTTACACTTGAGATGTGTTGTTAAAATGGTTAACCTACTGTGTGTGTTATTGTCAACAGGTCGACAGACACTGAATGAGGAAACCATAGTCAGTCAGTAGTGTTTTTGCTAATGCTTGAATGCCACTATCTCCTCATCCAGTTGTCCAACAGTGAGAGCAGAGGGATTAGCAGTCCGGACCATGCGGTGGGGAGCAGCAGCAGTAGCCAGTGTGCTGTGGACAGCCTCAGTGGGGCCCAACCCTTAGCCCCTGGCCCATGTAGTCCCCTCAGCTCGGCTCTCTCCTCAGAGCTAGCTGACCCCACTAACCTGGTCTCGTACCATCAAATCAACCGCATCCTACGAGAGGCCCACTTTGAGAGTCTGCAGTGCCGAGGCCACCCCAGAGATGCATGATGATTTCCCCCCATTCCAGCCATGCCTCTGGGGCAGGAGAGGACCGACCACAACCTGGGCATGCCCGGAGCATTACATGGTGGATCACTCACTCAGCTCTACTACCCCTCTACATCTCCTGTTTCCATAACATCACAGCAGCTCTATGCTGTCTGCATATCGTTGGATGGAGACTAGCTAGTCCAGGCCTGCTGTATTATTGAAACTTGGCAATCCATTTAGAATGTAAAAGAAACCTGTTCATATTGTTGGCAATAATAACTCTTTGATCCAATTGGGAATATCCTGACCTGTGACTCTTTTTTTGTTGTTCCAGACCAGTCTGGGTTACATGCTGCATAGTTCCATTCTGGGTTACATGCTGCATAGTACCAGTCTGGGTTACATGCTGCATAGTTCCAGTCTGGGTTACATGCTGCATAGTTCCAGTCTGGGTTACATGCTGCATAGTACCAGTCTGGGTTACATGCTGCATAGTACCAGTCTGGGTTACATGCTGCATAGTACCAGTCTGGGTTACATGCTGCATAGTACCAGTCTGGGTTACATGCTGCATAGTTCCAGTCTGGGTTACATGCTGCATAGTTCCAGTCTGGGTTACATGCTGCATAGTTCCAGTCTGGGTTACATGCTGCATAGTACCAGTCTGGGTTACATGCTGCATAATTCCAGTCTGTGTTTGTACCATGTTTGAGAGTGAAATTGGAGGGGCTGCAGGAATTTCGTGTCTGTACAGGGTTACTGGGGTTTGTGGTCTGTGTAGGGGTTCCTGGGGTTTTGGGTCTGTGTAGGGGTTCCTGGGGTTTAGGGTCTGTGTAGGGGTTCCTGGGGTTTAGGGTCTAGGGGTTCCTGGGGTTTAGGGTCTGTGTAGGGGTTACTGGGTTTGGGTAGTCATATACTGAATGAAATCTGCACTATGAAGGTTACGGTGTACTGTACGTGAATCAATAACAGTGAGGATTTGTTTGCTTCTGCACTTTACAGGGGGCTAATGCCAATCATAAAAATCATTTGTTTAAATTTTATACAAAGTTTTAACTGTCCAGGGTTTTGTTTATTAGGTACCAAATGGGCTGTATAAAAAAAAGGGGAATGCCTGGACTTGTCCATGCTGTAAAAATCATTTGTTTAAATTTTATTTCAGTCTGAAACGTTTTACTACAGTGTGCCCTACTGAACAGTGCCCTACTGAACAGGACCAAGGGTCATAGTGCAACTTAATCAGGAAAATGTTCACCTACACCAGTAACGAAGAAGGGACCTTGGATCTGACTGAGCTTGTATAAAAATTTGTTAACAGTGTGGTTGAAGCCACTGAAACTGGCCTAGCTGCAAAACAAACCCACTTGAATCCAGCTGGATAGTTGCTGTAATGATTCAGTCTCAATCCAGCTGGATGGTTGCTGTGTGATCCAGTCTGAATCCAGCTGGATGGTTGCTGTGTGATCCAGTCTGAATCCAGCTGGATGTTTACTGTGATCCAGTCTGAATCCAGCTGGATGTTTACTGTATGATCCAGTCTGAATCCAGCTGGATGTTTACTGTATGATCCAGTCTGAATCCAGCTGGATGGTTGCTGTATGATCCAGTCTGAATCCAGTTGGATGGTTGCTGTATGATCCAGTCTGAATCCAGCTGGATGGTTGCTGTATGATCCAGTCTCTGTGAACATCCAGGTATTTAAAGCACCGACCATAAGGCTGTGTGTTTTTACAGGCCCCTTTCCCCCAAAGTTGGATTTGCTGTCCTCTTCGTGGGGGAGGAGCACAACTGTCCCTCTTTCAGTCAAGACTAAGTTTAGTGTTCTATCAGAAAATATGGTTTATTTTTATCATTATTTTTGTATTAAGAATTTCTACATGACATCTTACCTGCCATTGAAATTTTGGATTTGATTTAGTTTTTTTAATTCACCTACATTTGAAAATAAAGATGTTTTGAAACAGGTTTGTGTTGTATCTTTGTACCTTAGCCTGAATTTTCAATAGAGACGTGTCCCCTTTGACATTTACATTTTTATTTAACCTTTATTAAAATATTGTATAAAACTATGAGATACTTTAATGAGATATGACCTGTGTTAGGCTCTGCAACCCAGTGTTAATGAGATATGACCTGTTAGAGGAATGGTGGTGAAAGATCCCTTTAATGAGATGTGACCTATTAGAGGAATGATGGTAAAAGATCCCTTTAATAAGATGTGACCTGTTAGAGGAATGGTGTTGAAAGATCCCTTTAATGAGATGTGACCTGTGTTGGAGGAGGAGTGCTGAAAGATCCCTTTAATAAGATGTGACCTATTAGAGGAATGGTGGTGAAAGATCCCTTTAATGAGATGTGACCTGTTAGAGGAATGGTGGTGAAAGATCCCTTTAATGAGATGTGACCTGTTAGAGGAATGGTGGTGAAAGATCCCTTTAATGAGATGTGACCTGTGTTGGAGGAGGAAGTGCTGAAAGATCCCTTTAATAAGATGTGACCTATTAGAGGAATGGTGGTGAAAGATCCCTTTAATGAGATGTGACCTGTTAGAGGAATGGTGGTGAAAGATCCCTTTAATAAGATGTGACCTGTTAGATGAATGGTGTTGAAAGATCCCTTTAATAAGATGTGACCTGTTAGAGGAATGGTGGTGAAAGATCCCTTTAATGAGATGTGACCTGTTAGAGGAATGGTGGTGAAAGATCCCTTTAATGAGATGTGACCTGTGTTGGAGGAGGAGTGCTGAAAGATCCCTTTAATAAGATGTGACCTATTAGAGGAATGGTTGTGAAAGATCCCTTTAATGAGATGTGACCTGTTAGAGGAATGGTGGTGAAAGATCCCTTTAATGAGATGTGACCTGAATGTTGGAGGAGTGCTGAAAGATCCCTTTAATGAGATATGACCTGTTAGAGGAATGGTGGTGAAAGATCCCTTTAATGAGATGTGACCTATTAGAGGAATGATGGTAAAAGATCCCTTTAATAAGATTTGACCTGTTAGAGGAATGATGGTAAAAGATCCCTTTAATGAGATGTGACCTGTTAGAGGAATGGTGGTGAAAGATCCCTTTAATAAGATTTGACCTGTTAGAGGAATGGTGGTGAAAGATCCCTTTAATGAGATGTGACCTGTTAGAGGAATGGTGGTGAAAGATCCCTTTAATGAGATGTGACCTGTTAGAGGAATGGTGGTGAAAGATCCCTTTAATGAGATGTGACCTGTGTTGGAGGAGGAGCGCTGAAAGATCCCTTTAATTAGTCCCATCATTGTCTTGTCTCAGACCCATTTTAAACAGATGACATACATTAATGCATCCCATGTAACCAGGGCTACCTCCTACTGGAAGTCCTCAGTACCAGTGAGCGTGCCTAAAATGTCCTATGCTTCCCATGTCCTCATAAGGAAATGATGGATGTGTCAATGATAACCCATGATTAGTTATCTGTTGGGAGGACAGTTGGTGCCCTAGGATGTGTTCATTAGGGCATGCAACGTAAATCATTTTGCAACAGAAAATTACAATTTCTTAACAGAAAAGTGCAGGTAGTCCCTGCTTAGGCCTCATAGGCCATGCCTCTAACTCATTATCATGGCAAATTCTGCTAGAAAACAGACATAGGACTTAAGACGAGAGAGGCAAGTGTATCGGCCCTCTTTTTCAACACGCAAGATGGCCTTGAGGAGAATTTAGTCCTGAGCGGGAAAGCTAATTTATCCTATAGGCCTGGGCAAACTGAAACAATATATTTAAATATTTAATTTCCATTGTTTTTTCCAGAACAGTTCCAGCAGCTATGGTAGATGGATAACTAGGCCAGCTCAGTTTAGCCCGGCTTGGGATGATTTGTTTCGGTATGGCCCTATAGTGGGGAATTGAATCAGGTGTTCCATTTCTAAAACAAGCATCACATTCCATTTAAGCTTGGGCTTATCTATTTAGGTGCTAATTCATGTAGTCATGTGGCAAAATGCTCACATCCAAGCATCTTGAATAAAACATCTAGTAAGTCTTTAATTGAATTGAAGACCTTATTTAGAAAGCAATGCCATTTATTTGGACAATGAAAACGATAAGGAGTGTCCTGGCTGATTGCCAGTGTGGTAAATGACAAACTGATACAGGAAGCTAAGGAATAGACTGGCCATAGAGAAGGAGTGTGTGAGTGTGTGTGCGCGTTAACCTTCACTCTTTCTTTAGCAAGGCAGGCTAGACCAGACAGTGTTTATTTCCTGGCCGTCTCTGAGGAATGTCTAGTCAAAGACAAACCTTACACCCTTGCTCCCTGTTCACACATTGATTATTAAACAGCACTAATGTTCATCACCACTAGATGGTGACAGAGTCTGAGAATTAAATCAAGTAGCTTGGAACGGAAAGACTTCCTGTATGAATGATTTCAACTCTGTGAGTGTCAGAGAATTCTTGGTTTGTGATGCACTTTAATAAGAATGCACTGAATCGACTACATATATTTGTTTAGAATCCCTGTTCACACACACATACACCCGCTAGTGGAGGAGGCTGAGGGGAGGACAGGCTCATAATAATGTCTGGAACGGAGGAAGTGGAATGGCATCAACCATGGAAACCATGGAAACCATGTGTTTCAGTTATTTGATACCATTCCAGCTACTCCTCTCCAGCCATTATTATGAGCCTGTCCTCCCTAATTAAGGCGCCACCAACCTCCTGTGACACACGCACAGCACATAAAGGTGGGTGTCTGTGATGAGTGGCCTATATTATTCGTGCAGAGGGGAAAGAGGTAGTTCAAATGAACTGTCCTTGTTCTGGGTTCGATGTATATGCACACATTCATACATGTTTTACTATGGCCAGCAGATTCTGGGTTAGGGCCAATTCCTTGTTTTCATTTTGTCCTCTGCAAAAACGTCTCCACCTCCAAATCAGTCAAAGGAATTGAACTCCAAACAGTTCATTGGAATGTTTTTACCATGGTTTTGTTGGTGAAATGTCATTATTTCTCTTTGAAGTCAAAGATTTGGCCTCCATTAGCAAGACTTCTAGACATGTTGAGAGACATGGTCTGGCTCCCATATCGTCTGTCCACGTAGAGCTGCGACTGACTGTGGTGGTGGGAGACAGAGAGTTTATCTAGTCACCCTCCCTCCCTCTCTATGCAAGACCGGGTGAAATGTGTTTGGGCAGCTGTTTCTGTTGGCTGGCATGAGATGGTCATTGGGCTGGCATATACAGCCCTGGGTCTCCCATCTACCATACTGGCCAACACAAACATCTGCTCTACCCTCCCAATACACACACACACAGACAGACAGACAGACAGACAGACAGAGACCCCCCCCATCATTGCAGAGTAAAGTAAGCAAACGGCCCCCACATGTTCTATAGTGTACTGTCTGTGTCTTCAGTGGCAATGCTCCCTCCAGCCAATCTTGAGTGCTGAGTTACCAGCAGCCCGAGCCTCAGTGTGCTTGGGTCAGTGTCTGTGACTTTATGGTCTCTCCCTAATCAATTTCACAAAAATGCAATAGAGACAATCTACAGTAGACTGTTTTCCAAGCGGAGCAAAGCCCACAGTCCAGGCTCTCTGCTAATCAATCACAATAAAAGTTCACCCCGAAGGGGAAGAAAAGCATAGTGGACCTTTTTGTTTCACAGTGCTCTGGCTGAATCGTCGACCAGACAGCTTATCTCATCCTCTGTGTATGTTCAGGCATTCTTGGTGTGATATAGTTTGATGTTTTGTGATTTTCAGGACCAAGACCCCCCACTCCAGAGAGCCGGTCCTTATTCTAGGCAAGCAGAACTGTAGTGGTTTATACAGGAGAACTGTAGTGGTTTATACAGGAGAACTGTAGTGGTTTATACAGGAGAACTGTAGTGGTTTATACAGGAGAACTGTAGTGGTTTATACAGCAGAACTGTAGTGGTTTATACAGGAGAACTGTAGTGGTTTATACAGGAGAACTGTAGTGGTTTATACAGGAGAACTGTAGTGGTTTTACAGGAGAACAGCAGAACTGTAGTGGTTTATACAGCAGAACTGTAGTGGTTTATACAGGATAACTGTAGTGGTTTATACAGGATGTGTGTATAATGGATGTTTAGGAGTGGCTGGCTAGAACATGAACTCACAGCACCAGTATATAGGTTGCTGTTTAAAAGGGCCTATTAGGTGAATGGGAACAGTGCTGCTCTTAGTGACTGCACTCAGGCCTATTAGTCAGTCCGCCCGACGACGGCAGCCAGACTGCAGCTCCAACCACCTCCCATCGTATCTCTAGCCACACTGATGACCTGCCACACTGATGACCTGCCACACTGATGACCTGCCACACTGATGACCTTCCCCCACTGATGACCTGCCACACTGATGACCTGCCACACTGATGACCTGCCACACTGATGACCTGCCACACTGATGACCTTCCCCACTGATGACCTGCCACACTGGTATGTTTCATCAGGAGAGGAGTCCTATGGTTGGCTCCTCTCACAACAAGACCCCATAATGCCTGGCTCCTCTCACAACAAGACCCCATAATGCCTGGCTCCTCTCACAACAAGAGCCCATAATGCCTGGCTCCTCTCACAACAAGAGCCCATAATGCCTGGCTCCTCTCACAACAAGACCCCATAATGCCTGGCTCCTCTCACAACAAGACCCAATAGTGCCTGCTACCGAGGTGCAATTTGTTACATTTGGACCATAGCTGTCAGGAAGAGATATGCCCTCACTTAAATAGCCGCTCGTAATCTCCTCCATCTCCCTGTTTTACCGTAATTGAACCCACGGGCCGCCAATGCCATCAATAGCTGAGCTCATCGCCAAATTAACAAAACCTGTGCCAGGCCCAAATGCTTGCCCGAATTAGAGCTAAGGGCTTGCCTGGTGTGACTGTCTGGACTCTGTCCAGCATGGTGTGACGTTCTAGACTCTAGCATGGTGTGACTGTCTAGACTCCAGCATGGTGTGACGTTCTAGACTCCAGCATGGAGTGACGTTCTAGACTCCAGCATGGTGTAACTGTCTGGACTCCAGCATGGTGTAACTGTCTGGACTCCAGCATGGTGTAACTGTCTGGACTCCAGCATGGTGTGACGTTCTAGACTCCAGCATGGTGTGACGTTCTAGACTCTAGCATGGTGTGACTGTCTAGACTCCAGCATGGTGTGACGGTCTAGACTCCAGCATGGTGTGACGTTCTAGACTCCAGCATGGAGTGACGGTCTAGACTCCAGCATGGTGTGACGTTCTAGACTCCAGCATGGTGTGACGGTCTAGACTCCAGCATGGTGTGACGTTCTAGACTCCAGCATGGTGTGACGGTCTGGACTCCAGCATGGTGTGACGGTCTGGACTCCAGCATGGTGTGATGGTCTAGACTCCAGCATGGTGTGACGGTCTGGACTCCAGCATGGTGTGACGGTCTGGACTCCAGCATGGTGTGACGGTCTAGACTCCAGCATGTAGTGATGGTCTAGACTCCAGCATGGTGTGACGGTCTGGACTCCAGCATGGTGTGACGGTCTGGACTCCAGCATGGTGTGACGGTCTGGACTCCAGCATGGTGTGACGTTCTAGACTCCAGCATGGTGTGACTGTCTGGACTTCAGCATGGTGTAACTGTCTGGACTCCAGCATGGAGTGACTGTCTGGACTCCAGCATGGTGTAACTGTCTGGACTCCAGCATGTAGTGACTGTCTGGACTCCAGCATGGTGTGACAGCATGGTGTCTGAACTCCAGCATGGGTCAAGACTCCAGCATGGTGTGACGGTCTGGACTCCAGCATGGTGTGACGGTCAAGACTCCAGCATGGTGTGACGGTCTAGACTCCAGAATGGTGTGACGGTCTAGACTCCAGAATGGTGTGACGGTCTAGATTCCAGAATGGTGTGACGGTCTAGACTCCAGAATGGTGTGACTGTCTAGACTCTAGCATGGTGTCACTGTCTGGACTCCAGCATGGTGTGACGGTCTAGACTCCAGAATGGTGTGGGAGACCATAATAAGAACCATATCTTAACAACAACAAACCCTGCAGAAAGCTAACAAAGCACACTGTAGATATTAAACACATTTATCATGTCTGTCAGTAGTCACTCAAGTGATTTGTTCAAAGTGTTTCTCTCTCTCTCTCTCTCTCTCTCTCTCTCTCTCTCTCTCTCTCTCATTCCATGATGTAAAGATCCTTTGTTTTCTGACACTTAAACAAAAGCCGAGGCCAAGCTTAGAAGACTGTGAATTCCCGCTGACTTTCCCAAAAGGGAGGCTGATCTTCAGGTCTGACCTCCTCCAATATCAACAGAAGATAGAAGCCTTCAGGGCTCAGCAGAGCTCTGGGGTTATTTATTGGCTCGTTTTCCAGTGCAACGACAACAGAAGATAGAAGCCTTCAGGGCTCAGCAGAGCTCTGGGGTTATTTATTGGCTCGTTTTCCAGTGCAACGACAACAGAAGATAGAAGCCTTCAGGGCTCAGCAGAGCTCTGGGGATATTTATTGGCTCGTTTTCCAGTGCAACGACAACAGAAGATAGAAGCCTTCAGGGCTCAGCAGAGCTCTGGGGATATTTATTGGCTCGTTTTCCAGTGCAACGACAACAGAAGATAGAAGCCTTCAGGGCTCAGCAGAGCTCTGGGGATATTTATTGGCTTGTTTTCCAGTGCAACGACAAAAGAAGATAGAAGCCTTCAGGGCTCAGCAGAGCTCTGGGGATATTTATTGGCTCGTTTTCCAGTGCAACGACAACAGAAGATAGAAGCCTTCAGGGCTCAGCAGAGCTCTGAGGTTATTTATTGGCTCGTTTTCCAGTGCAACGACAACAGAAGATAGAAGCCTTCAGGGCTCAGCAGAGCTCTGGGGATATTTATTGGCTCGTTTTCCAGTGCAACGACAACAGAAGATAGAAGCCTTCAGGGCTCAGCAGAGCTCTGGGGTTATTTATTGGCTCGTTTTCCAGTGCAACGACAACAGAAGATAGAAGCCTTCAGGGCTCAGCAGAGCTCTGGGGATATTTATTGGCTCGTTTTCCAGTGCAACGACAACAGAAGATAGAAGCCTTCAGGGCTCAGCAGAGCTCTGGGGATATTTATTGGCTCGTTTTCCAGTGCAACGACAACAGAAGATAGAAGCCTTCAGGGCTCAGCAGAGCTCTGAGGTTATTTATTGGCTCGTTTTCCAGTGCAACGACAACAGCCGTTGAACAAGCCTGTAGAAGAGCGTAAAGAGAGGAATGCCGTAAAAGCAGTTAATACCAAGGACAATTGCACAGTAAAGGCTGAACATGAACACCAGAAGTGCTCCTATAATGTGGAGAAAACATGGAGAAAACATTCCTATAATGTGGAGAAACATGGAGAAAACATTCTTATAATGTGGAGAAAACATGGTGAAAACATTCCTATAATGTGGAGAAAACATGGAGAAAACATCCCTATAATGTGGAGAAAACATTCCTATAATGTGGAGAAACATGGAGAAAACATTCCTATAATGTGGAGAAAACATTCCTATAATGTGGAGAAACATGGAGAAAACATTCCTATAATGTGGAGAAACATGGAGAAAACATTCCTATAATGTGGAGAAACATAGAGAAAACATTCCTATAATGTGGAGAAAACATGGAGAAAACATCCCTATAATGTGGAGAAAACATTCCTATAATGTGGAGAAACATGGAGAAAACATTCCTATAATGTGGAGAAACATGGAGAAAACATTCCTATAATGTGGAGAAACATAGAGAAAACATTCCTATAATGTGGAGAAAACATGGAGAAAAAACATCCCTATAATGTGGAGAAAACATTCCTATAATGTGCATGGAGAAAACATTCCCTATAATGTGGAGAAAACATGGAGAAAACATTCCTATAATGTGGAGAAACATAGAGAAAACATTCCTATAATGTGGAGAAAACATTCCTATAATGTGGAGAAACATGGAGAAAACATTCCTATAATGTGGAGAAAACATGGAGAAAACATTCCTATAATGTGGAGAAAACATTCCTATAATGTGGAGAAACATGGAGAAAACATTCCTATAATGTGGAGAAAACATGGAGAAAACATTCCTATAATGTGGAAAAAACATGGAGAAAACATCCCTATAATGTGGAGAAAACATGGAAAACATTCCTATAATGTGGAGAAAACATGGAGAAAACATCCCTATAATGTGGAGAAAACATTCCTATAATGTGGAGAAACATGGAGAAAACATTCCTATAATGTGGAGAAAACATGGAGAAAACATCCCTATAATGTGGAGAAACATAAGAAAACATTCCTATAATGTGGAGAAACATGGAGAAAAACATTCCTATAATGTGGAGAAACATGGAGAAAACATTCCTATAATGTGGAGAAACATAGAGAAAACATTCCTATAATGTGGAGAAAACATTCCTATAATGTGGAGTAACATGGAGAAAACATTC